>NC_080675.1:95762679-96062679 GCF_030445035.2 Dasypus novemcinctus | reverse complement strand
TCACCAGTACCTCTCAACACAGATGTCATCCATGGTTCTTTTGTCAGTGCAAACTCCACCCTCACTCTTTTGAGTCCTAGTGGAGCAGATTACAGAGTTCCTACAGAAAGGCACTCTGGAGCTCCTGATCCAGCTAAAATAAGGTTTATTCAACACATAGAAGAAATGTTAAAAAGTTTATTTTTAGTACACAAAGACTTCAACAGAGAGTTGATTTACATGCTTACTGAAGGCAGAACAGAAACAGCACAGTATTTCCAAGTCATCAAATTCTGCACTTTTCTAAGTGCAGCCAAGGCATAGACAAGATGATGTTTGTGACTGAGTTGAACCCAAGGACTAGCTATCAGTGACCACAAAATAGGTTTAGATTCTTCTTGGCCGTATCTAGGGCATCTTAATAAACACTGCAGAAAAACCACATCTAATTTGACTTCTCAGGACAATAGCCACTTTCTGAGAAAATGGGGAGGACATTGAGTGAATGATCAATTGCAGGTTTTTGTTGTTCTTTTTGTTGTTGTTTTTGTTTTGAGGTACCAAGTCAGGGATTGAACCCAGGACCTCATATGTGGGAAGCTAGTGCTCAACCACTCAGCGAAATCAGTTCTCCTGAGTTAGTTTTTTCATTCATTTGCTTGTTGTTTTATGTTTGTCTGTTTTTAGGAGGCACCAGAACCAAACGCAGGAGCTCCCATATGGGAAGCAGGCACTCAACTGCTTGAGCCACATCCTCTCTCCAAAAACGCAGATTTTTGTTGTGATATATCACCCTCAACTACCATCTTCCTCCCACTTTTTAGGATCACTGTCTGATGACAGATAATCGTGTGTTGATTTCTAACCTCACAAAATGACAAAGTAGTACAGCAACTCCAAGAATGGTATAAAATAAGTTGTCAATGTAGGATAACCCTCATCTCACCCCCACACCCCAAACTTCTGCCCTGTATTCTACAGCAGCAGCACTCAAATAATGGCCTATGATATCACATTACACATTGAAACTTTATTGAAAACTATAAAAACTTTAGTTTCTGTCGAATATGTCTTTTCAAATTTAGCTTATTAGATATTAAAACTGAGAAATTTTTTAAGTGCTTAATCATTTGTTCATAATTCCTTTAATAATGATAATAACAAACCTATTAAATATGAATATAAAAATCATTCTTTTAAAAACATAATGCTATTTACCAAATCAAAACAAAAGAAGCAAGAAAAAGGGCATTTTATTACATTTTAAAAAATCACTATATCTCTGGACCACATTGACAACAAGAATTATTGAGAAACAAAAAGCATAACCTTACAAAAATATCTAACAAGCCACTCCTGCCCCTGCTTCTGTGAATCAGCCTGTGAAAACATGGCCAAGCAGAAAGACATTTAACAAGTAACTCCTGCCCCCATGTCTATAAATTGGCCTGCAGAAAAACAGTCTTGGAGTTGCATTCTGCTTCTGTAAGCCTACTGGCAAAATTTCACCTAGCAACAAATTAGTCAATGAGCAAAAGTTATGCTGATCCCACCTGAAATCCTGCATAAACCTACGAAAACTGAAAAACGGGGCTCAGAATTTGGAGATTGACTCTCCTCTGGGCCTGTGTGTAATAAAACTCTTCCTCCACCTCTCTGGAGTGCCGGTCTTGGGTTTCTCTATGGTTCAGTACCTCAGGTTTTGCTGTAACAGAATGTCATATCTGCTTTTGCATATAGTCTCTTGCACTATGTTGTTTGGTTGAATTATATAAAGAAAATTAGGCTTTCACAAAGATAAGTGTTTGGAAAGGTAAGGCCCTCACAAATATCCCAAACAACTCTGAATGAAGGGGATCACAAGTGTTCTCAGAACCTCTTTGAACTTACTAGTGCCTACATCCCATTTCTCATTCCACACAGTGGATTCTTAGATAGGAACTTGACTCAAACAAAGATAATTGCTAGGATTGTTGCGGGAAGAAGGCAGGAACTATACTCTGCTGGACATAATCCTGGGAGAATAGAAGGTCTAGAGTTGCTACAGTCATCTTACACATTAATATGGGATGCCTGAGAATAGATCCAAGATAGAGGAGCAAGTAAGAGAGACAAGGAGATAAACTGGTTTCAGTTTGCATCATCTGGTCTGATTAGCCATTTATGAACCCATAATGATCCCTCATTTCCTTAGACCTTTTATCTGTATATGCAAGTTCTCAAGACCCCAGAAAGACAAAGTATGTGGAGAGAAGAGGTCTTACTTATGCTAAAAAACAGAAAGGAAGGTACAATGAAATTTAGATTAGAAATACAAGATATATTTTTATTCATTTCACATGGGTAGCATTTTAAAATAGGGTTTTCAGAGCACTTCTTCTTGAAGAGATTACTTTTAAGCAAAGACCTGGAGGACTGAAGAAGTTAGCTGTGCATATAGGAGGTCTGGAGTTTTGGGAAGGCCCTAAGGCAGGGATGTACCCAGTTCTTAGAGGAGCTGAAAAGAGGTCAAGACATGACAAGGATTGAGAGAGAGGGAGAATTGAAGGGAATTATTGTTGGGGAAAAAAGTGAGTTGGTACAACTGATCATAAAAGACACATGAGCATGTGCAGGTATTTAAGCTTTTACTCAGGAGAAATGCATAAGCACTAGAAGGTTCTGGGCAGAATTACATGATCTAACTGCTGTTTTGAACTGTCATTAAACAAGTTTGTAGTTTATAAACTTTTATTTTAAAAGGAACACTCTGGTTGCTGTGTGGGTAGAGAGAGAAGAGTCAGGGAGCCTAGTGGCAAGGCTTTTGCAGTGATCTTGATGGAAGGTGATGGTATCTCAGGCCAGGTGGTAGCAATGCAGCCTGCGAGAGGTGGTCAGGTTCTAGCATGTTTTGAAAGTAGGAACAACTGAGTTTCCTGATAGATGGTCTGGAGCATTTAAGAAAGAGAAAGGAGGGAACTTTACTCCAAAGTATTTGCTTAAATGAGAAGATTGAGTTACTTTCAAATGAGATGGAATGTACAGGGAGGAAGAGGTTGTTGAGAGACTGAGGAGATAGTTATTTGTCACATAAAATATTTACAGCATATGTTAGACTTCTATGCAGGGCTATTGGGTAAATATCAGGATGTACAGAGTTCAACAGAGAGACATGATTAAAGTTTTGAGAAAAGATGGGGAGAAGTTTTCATTTCCTAGCTGTGAAAATAAAATACCATGCTTTGGTTTGGTTTAAACAATGAGAATAAATTGACTTCCAGTTTTAGGCTAGGAAAAGTCCACAATCAAGGCATCAGCTGGGGTGATATATTCTTCCAGAAGACTGTGGCGTTCATGGGCTGGATGCCAGCAATATTTGATCCTTGGGTTTTCTGTCACATGGAAGTGCAGATGGCAGTTTCTCCTGGCTTCTCGCTTCCCTCCTGGGTTCTGATGACATTTGGCTTCTAGCTGTTCCATCTGACTTCTCCCTTTCTGGACCATCCCTATAAGGTCTTCATTAATAGGATTAGAACACATAACCATTCAGTTAGGGAACCCCTTATCTGAAATAACCTCATCAAAAGGTCCTATTTACAAGGGTCCATTGCCACAGCAATGGAATAAGTATACGACCATGTTTTTCTGAGGTGCAAAGCTCCAACCTCCACAGGAGTCAATTGTATTTAATGTGCTAAGACTGGATAAGATTGTGAAAGGAGTAAATGGAGATAGAGAAGAGGACCAAAATTGGACCAGGGAATCTCCAACATCAACATGCCTGGTAGAAGAGGAAAGACTGATAGAGTCTGAGAACAAAACAAATAAGGTAGTGAGAGCACAGGAGAGAGTGCTGAACCAGAAGTACATGCAGCCTTGACAAGACCATGTGCCTTGACAGCACCAGGACAGAGCTCACTGTGTTTTCATAGCTGTTTCTGTCACAAGAAGTCCCATGCCCAGCTCAGCCGTGGTCAAGGAGGAGAGAGTGACCAACACTATCAAATGTTGCTGATAGGTCAATAATCTAAGCATGGAAAATTTACATTACCAGGAAATGGTGGTCTTATTTCAAATGCAAGACGATGCACATAATCACTATGGTTGAAGAGAGTGTGGAAAGTTAAGTGAGGAGATTTCCAAATTCCAAAGGCTGGAAGGAGAAGGTCCAGCAGGGGTATAGAAAGGGTCCATATCAGAGTCTTATTTTTTTGCCCTAGGGGCGGCAGTGAACAGAAAGAGTAAGGCCACCTGTGTCTCCCTTTCCCTAAGAATTTCACCCTCCCTGACCATAACTTTGACACTCATTACTTGCCATTGTCCCATTTGTGTATTCATCCAAGGAACTCACTGGACAGATCCTCTACCCATCCCATTGCCAGCACTGTGCTTGTTCTCGAATATCTCTTCATATTACCAATAGACCTACCTCATTCTTCAATTGCCATAGAGTACAAATAGAATCTTGAAAGGAAAGGGACATATGTTTAATTCCAAGTCTATTATTAATTTTATATCAGAATGTTGCAGCTCTACTCACCCTTTGATTCTCATCCGGAGAAAGAGAATCTTGCAATAAATAAACTTAAGAGTACTTCAAACTCAAACACGGCATTTCCCAGAATTCCTGATAAGAGTAAGGTGTGTTGGGGTGTCATAGTGTGTATGACTATGAGTGTGTGTGTTTAGAATAATGTCTACCTAAAATGTTAGATACTGCAAATCAGATTTTCTTAAAGTATTGTGGATTTAGGCAGAAAGCAATGGTTGTATGAACAAAATTCAATAGTTTTTACAGTCTGTGTTATTACTTTCACACTGTCCTCCAAAATATCTAACTTTCTTTTATGGTCGATCAAAGACTGTCCATCAACTCTCCTTCAATTAAGCAAGAGAAAAGGTAAGCACAAAAGACTATGAGATGATCACATGCTTCTGAGACCATCTGCTTTAGAGGACTACTTAACACTCTGGCAAATATCCATCATCAACAAACTCTAATGTGGTAGCTCCCATCCAAGTTCATTTTAAATTAGGTTCTTCCATGGCCAATCTCTGGGCTAATAGGCAGACAAGAGGCCTAAATTCATTAAGCCTAAATGGAAGCACCACTATGCAGCCTGAATTTCTAAACATCATCCACTATTTATATGCCTTATGATTTTACAAGGAGATTTAGAAATAAAGAAAGAATGCACTGCCACTCTGGTGTTCCTAATTCATGTGAGGCAGTTGGGAGTAAAAATCATAGCAGAGAGGTACAGTAGGATCACTGTCCTCACTTTTGCAGGGATGGTAATGTTTTCACCTGTGCTCAGGGTGCTGGATGAGCCAATGTGGGTTGAATAGTGGCCCCCGAAAAAGAGATGTTAGGTCCTAACACCAAGTATATGATGCTGTGAATATGAACTAGTGGGAAACAGGGCTTTGCGGATGTAAGTTAATCAAGGTGAGTTATACTAGAATAGGGGGAGCCTAAACCCAATATGACAGATGTTCCTGTAGCTAGGAAATTCAGACAAGAGGCATAGACACAGAAGGGTACACCATGAGGAGGCAGAGACTGGAGTTATGCTGCCTCCAGCCAAGGAGTGTCAAGCATTGGTGGCAAGACCAGAGTCCCGAGGAGTCGAGGAGGATTCTCCCCTCCAGATTGCAAAGGGAGCATGGCTCTGATGACACCTTGATTTTGAACTTCTACCATCTAGAATTGTGAGGGAACACAGCTTGTTGTTTTCAGCCAACCAGCTTATGGTAATTTGTTAGAGCAGCCCAAGGACATTAATAAGCACACCAATAGGCTTATTATACCGGGCATTTATAAGGACGTTTTGTGTTTCCCTATAGAGCAGGAGAGGTCAGAACCATGTCTGAAGTCACATGCTTGGTGAATAGCAGAGCTCTGATTCAAACCCTGATGATTTTCTTTATGAACTTCACACATTTTGTATAGACAACAAAGCATGCTCATTACTAAAAGCAGACAAAAAAAAAAAGGAGTTATATTGTGGCCCAGCTATTATGTGCACTTATTTCTCATGTGCATGAACATCCAGGAAGATATGCAGAAGCTGATGGGTGTGGAAGAATAAGGCTTTTGCAGGAATTTCCTACACATTACAATACCTGGAAGATATATGACCCCAGCCATGGGTAGGCAAGTAGAGACCACACACTCACTTATATGATCACCCAAAACGGCCTTACAATTTCCACCACTCAAAAAAGCAATCAGAATCTCTGAACTAGAAGTATGATAAAAATTTTGTAGAATTGCTCTTCAGGTATATGATTCAATAGAATTGGCTCTAATTGAATCTCAGCCACATACTCACTGCATATACTATTTTCACAGCCCTAGGTTTCTTTTTTTTTTTTTTTTAAGACAACTCCACAACTTCCAACCGTTTATTCATTCAAAACTGCACATCTGTTTTCTAGAATGTGCCCAGCCCAGGCCTAGGCACTAACGGCACAAGGTGACTAAGGTCATTTTGTGCCTTTTAAAAACTAACAATCTAATGCAAAGCTCAGCAAACTTTTCTGTTAAAAGTCAAAGAATAAATAGGTTCGCCTTCACATGCCCTAAAATCTCAGTCACAATTATGCAAATCAGCAGGAGTAGAAGGAAAGCAGCCTGAATAGTATAAATGAAGAATCATTGTTGTGGTCTGATAAAAGTTTATTCATAATTACAGACAGCATCAGGAATGGCTTCAAGGTCTTATCTTACCAAGGAAATGTTCTGATTAGTGACAGGAAGAGTACAGTTAGCTTCAATGCACAGGGAAAAACTGGAGCTTTTACTCTAAAATGAGAAATTTTCCATGCAAAAATAACCTATGAAGTTCCAACTACTAGAAAGAGAGATTCTCCAGAACTCTCTAAAAAGTTCTACTTTTTACAGTCTTCATCATTGAGGCCCAACCCCTGACTCTCTCCACCTCCATGCCTGTGCTAAGCACAGGGTGGCTTGCTCAGAGCATACCTCAGCAGAGCAGTGACTACCTCACGTACTTGTTGACGTCTTTCCTGTGTCACCTCAAAGTGGTGTTATAGGATTGCCATACAGCTCCATCCTAAGGCATGAAACCTTCCTGATGAATGTACATGGCCTAGGCTGGGGAATCAAGTCTAGTCCCTCTGTTGTTTTTCCAAGGCCCAGACCCCAAGGCCTGCCTCTATCCTAAAGGGCTGGCCACGCAGCCATGACAGGCACCCCTGGAGAACATCCTAGGGCCAGACTTAGGCTTAGCCACAGATCACTGTTCTCTGCCTGCTGATCTTCCTCTTCAGATGCAAGTCTTGAACTCACAGCCCTGAGTGCCTTTGTGGGCCGCATTGCTACCTTCCACAGTCTCTGTCTAAACCTCTAGGCATTCAGCAACCCTCTTCCTGACTCTATTTCTTTGGCTACTGGTTCAAATGTTCTCACCTGTGACTAAGAAAGTGAAAACATCTGTACTTGTTCACTGAAGTGTCAATACTCAAGACCACACTGACACCTTGCTGAGTACGACTGATAGTCCCAATTGAGATAATTTACTTTGTGCCACACTAAATGTAAATATTTCACTTACAATGCCTCATTAAATTCCCCAGAGGACTGTGGGAAGATGGTGACAGACTAACAGATGAACTGAATGCTCTCACAAAACAATGGAGAAAGAGCCAAAAGCTTTGAAGGGGCCTGCTTTGGGGGTCCGCAGACCAGGACAGTTGAAGCCTCTGGGGGGCTTCGTGGGGTCGCAGGAGGCGAGGACGACGCGGCCGGGCTGGAGGAACATGAACCACGGAGACAGGGCTGGTGGCACAAGTCTGGTTTATTGCGGAAGGGGATACGGCTTTATAGGGTTAGGGACTGCGTGGAGAGATTTGATAGGTGCGGGCGGGTACTGCTTCCTGATAGGTGAATGTAAGTGGTTGCTAGGCAGAGGGCTGGCTGAGAGGTTTGGAATAGGGGAGGGGAAAGGGGGAGTGAGAGCTGGCCGGATGTTGGGCTAGGCAGGAGATAGAAAGGGGGAGGGCAGCGCCGGCCAGCCGCTAGCAGCAAAGGCCTAGTCAGGCGTGGTCACCTTATCTAGGCCCAGTGGGCAGAGGCGGTATCACATCTTGCCACACTGTTTGCTACTGTGGCAAGCCGGGCGCCCTTCCTCCCTCATCTCCCCCTTTGTTTTTATTAAGCTCCACCGAAAAGCTTGATATGGGGAGGGAGGGGGACTGTGCCTGTCTTAGGTCGGGATTGCGCCCAGCCGGGCAATGCCCGTGCCACACAGGTGGCCAGTCTTACCCGTCATGGGGAAGCGCAGCAGCAAAAGGCCGCGTCCCTGTCTTAGGTTGACTGGCGGGCCAATCTCTTTGCCCGTCATTGGCTAACCAGTCTGGCGCCTCGATGGGATGCTGGCGGCTTTAGGTAAACAGGGCAGGGGAGGGGGAAGGGTAAGGGTAAGGGGTTAGGATGGGCGGTGAGAAGGGGCATAGGTAAGGGGCTTGGAGCTTGAGCGTGCTGCAGGGCGGCTGGCCGTTCAGAGGGGGAGGTGGTAGGTGGAGACTCTCGGCGCCTCTTCTTCAGTGGTGCGGATTTGCTGGTACCGGACCTGAATGGGTTTACTGAGAACAGTGTTAATTTGATCTTTGACGATCTGAATAATTTTTTTTGATGGCTCAAGGCCCTAGGGAGAGCACTAGGAGAAAAGTAATGAGCGGGCCTAAGAGGGGAAGGAGATAAGAGAGAAGCCCACTGAATCTCTAGGAAAAGGCTCCTGAGGCTTCTTGCTCTAGCTTTTGTATTTTAAGGCCCTCTCTGACTTGGGCCAGGTTGTCTCTAATGATGCCAGAGGGGTTGACATAGAAGCAGCATTCTTCACCTAGAGCCGCACAGAGTCCTCCTTCTTTAAGGAGGAGGAGGTCTAACCCCCTACGATTTTGGAGGACTACTTCAGACAGGGAGTTGAGAGAGGTTTCTAGGTGGGCTATGGAGGTTTCTAGGCGGACTATGTCCTTGTCGACGGCTTGCCTGGTGGAGGAAAGGGATGTATGTTGTGTGGTGAGAGCTGCAATCCCGGTGCTGGCTCCAGCGAGACCTAGAAGCGAAGCAAGTGTGATGGCGGTGATGATTTCTTGTTTTTGCACGGAAGGCGGTAGACGGAGGCGCTGCCAGGAGTCAAAGAATTGGTTATCATTATGAAAGAGAACACGGGGGAGCAAGACAACAAGCATAATACCATTATCTCCCCCTCTGTTTTTCTTAGCAGACTTATAGTAATTTTGTTAATCAAGACTTACAATTTTTATCATTGTAGAGATCTTATTAACATTTAAACTTATGTATTAATATAAGCGCTTATTTAATTTTTGGCCATTTAAATAGAGCTCTTTTATAAATTTTTATTAATTTATATTACCATCCGGAGGTATCAAAATATACACTGACATTGAATGAACAGACAAACACAGAACAATCACAACACAGTAACAGAAACATACAGTTTACAATTAACTCATAATTCTTACTTTCTTGGTATAGCTGCTTTTAAGTTCTTATTAAGATTTCCTCTGGAATCCATGTTGCCTGTAACATGCAAGCTTGTGCTTGGAAACATTTTTATTAGTTATCAGCAATCAGTTAAGATAACTTGAGACAGACCGTTAACACACAGTTTTGGATTATTACTCTGTAAGACTATACTGAGACTTGAAGTTCAGGAGTAAATTATTGATTTAAAACTGAAAATTCCTTTTTAAACCTTGATAAAAATTTTGTACTAATTTTAATATCTTGGTTAAAGAAGTCCAATTAGAATTAGCATGGAAATAAAACAGAACACCAATGTTGCCATGTTTTTCTCTCATACCAGTGGATTAACTATTATTAGCCTTTACTAGCCCAGAGCTACATTGTCATGTAGATAGTAGGGAGCTTGAGGAGTTGTGAAAAGGGTGGGCGGGCATTTGCTGGAACAGAGTTGATTGCCTTATAAGCTTGTGTGGATTTTTGGGCTTGTGGCTGGCCTTGTTGGTAGGCGGGGCCAATTTCAGATAGGTATTAGGGTCCGAGAGATTGGCAGTGAAAGCCAGGGGTTGAAGGGGACTAGTAGATCCCAGTAAGCCTGGAGCTGCTTGCCTGAAACTTTACATTGGTGGCAGGCTAGTAGGCCAGCAAGCGCCCAAACCTGCGGGGCCTACCGGCTGGAGAAGGAGGCTCCCATTTAGAAGAGTAGAGAGGGGAGGGGGAGAGCAAATAGGAACGAACAACGCGCAGAGGGGTGAGAGAAGGAGACAGGGGAAAAGGTGGCTGGGGCTCATGGGTGTCTGGCTTACTAGGAGAGGGTGAAGGCAGGCGGGGGTAGGGAGAGCGGTGGGCCGCCAAGTTATGGAGCAAGGCGGTGAAAAGAGGGGTTCTTAGGGGAGTTCGTGGTGGCAGCCGGGGTTGAGAGGCCGGAGCTGCCGTGAGCCAGAGTCCTCTGGAGACGGAGGACAAAGGGGCCTGCGCGGAGCGCCAGGCGGAAGAGACCTCGCCTGATCGGGGCGGGTCGAGGGGGTCTGCCAAAGGCAGACGGTGGGGTCTCCTCCAACGGCAGTTAGGTGGAGGAGACGGGGGTCCGCCAAAGGCAGACGGTGGGGTCTCCTCTCACGGCAGTTAGGCGGAGGAGATGGGGGTCCTTACCTGCCCCAGGGGCAGTGAGTGCTTGTGCCCCACGTTTTGGGCGCCAGTTGAAGCCTCTGGGGGGCTTTGTGGGGTTGCAGGAGGCGAGGACGACGCAGCCAGGCTGGAGGAACACGAACCACGGAGACAGGGCTGGTGGCACAAGTCTGGTTTATTGTGGAAGGGGATACGGCTTTATAGGGTTAGGGACTGCGTGGAGAGATTTGATAGGTGCGGGCGGGTACTGCTTCCTGATAGGTGAATGTAAGTGGTTGCTAGGCAGAGGGCTGGCTGAGAGGTTTGGAATAGGGGAGGGGAAAGGGGGAGTGAGAGCTGGCCGGATGTTGGGCTAGGCGGGAGATAGAAAGAAGGAGGGCAGCGCCGGCCAGCCGCTAGCAGCAAAGGCCTAGTCAGGCGTGGTCACCTTATCTAGGCCCAGTGGGCAGAGGCAGTATCACTTCTTGCCGCACTGTTTGCTACTGTGGCAAGCCGGGCGCCCTTCCTCCCACAACAGTGTACACAATTCCCAGAATGGTGAGGGACAGAGAGATGAAGAAGCCAAAAGGATAAACGTGAGTTACCAAACCTCTTTGGTGTCCAGGAAGGGCCAACCTCCCACAACCCCAATATATTAAACCTGGGTAAAACACCTGGCTCACTAAAGCCATCAGAGAGAGGAACTGGTATCTTCCTCCCTGGCAGCTGTTTCAAGGGAAAAGGGAAGGGAGGTCAGGGTGCTTTTCTGCACTTTGAATCTCCAATCTAGAGATTTAACACAGAAATACAACAGAGACAGAAACACATCTGTGGAAAGGTTTTCTTACTAGCACCATCTGCTGGCCTATGTGGAAATTGCATGGACAAAAACTGAACTCTCTCTATATAACATGTGGGAGAAATCTGTTCCTCCCCCGGCAATTAGTGTGTACCTGGCCTGATTATGAAAACTTAAGCTGGGTAATTTTAAAGACTGAGAATAAGTTGAACCAAATATAAAAGAAGAACTGTGCAAAAACAAATGCACACACACACACAAATAACAATAGGCAAGAGAGAGAAACTGGCTATTAGAGTAAATTCACCAACATATTCAGATGCCTAGATATCAGCAAAACATTACAAGCTGTACTAGGAAAGAGGAAGAGATAACTCAGCAAAAAGAACAAACCAAATTTCCTGAAGAAATACAGGATTTAAGAGAATTATCAGTGATAATCACACAACTCTCCTAAATCACTGCAAAGAATTTATAGATAATATAACTAAAGAAATAAAGAATATTAAGAAGACAGCTGGAGAGCATAAAGGACAATTTGAAAAACTGCAAAGAAAATTAGCAGATGTTATTGGACTGAAAGTCACAGTTGATGAGATTAAAAATTATTAGAGGCACATAGGAGCAGATTTGAATTGTTGGAAGACAGAATTAGTGACTTCAAAGACAGAATATCTGAACTGGAAAAGACAGGAGAACAGAAAGAAGAGAGAATGGGAAAAATAGAATGGAGTCTCAGGGAATTGAATGACAACATGAAACTCACAAACATTCACCTTATTGGTAGCCCAGAATGCAAAGAGAGTGGCAAAGGGGCAGAAAGAATATTTGAAGGAATAATGACTGAAAATTTCCCAACCCTCATGAAGAACAAATATCAATATCCAAGAAGGTCAACACACCCCAGACAAAATAAAAAGACCTACCCCGAGACTCCTACATTCAGAAGGACAAACATCAGAGATAAACAGAGGACTCTGAACATAGCAAGAGAAAAGCAAAGCATCACATATAAGGCAAACTCAATAGGATTAAGTGCCAACCCCTCATCAGAAACCATGGAGAGAGATGAAAGTGGTATTCAAGGATTTGAATGAGAAAACTGCCAGCCCAGAATTCTGTAACTTACAAAGCTGTCCTTCAAAAATGAGGGTAAGTTCAAAGTCTTCACAAACAAAAATTGATGGAATATGTTACCAAATTCCAGATTTACAAGTGATTCTAAAGGGGGTGCTTCAGCCTGAAAGAAACAAGGGTGAGAGAGTTGAAGAAGAGTTTAAAAATGAAAATTACCAAGCAGGGTCAACTAAAGGATAAGAAGCCAGACAATAGAATGTTGTGACAACAGAGAGCTGAAGGACAAAAATGAGTGAAGTAATGCCTTTACGATAATAACACTGAATGTTAATGAACTGAACTCCCCAGTCAAAAGACATAGACTGATAGAATGGATTAAAAAAATATGAGCCATCTATATGTTGTCTACAAGGCACCCACCTTGGATGTAAGGACACAACCATGTTAAAAGTGAAAGGTTCGAAAAAGATATTCCATGCAAATAGTAATCAAAAAGGAGCTGGAATTGAAGAGATAAGTGTGAAATAATGTTACATTATATGATCAATAATTACTCAGTGCAACTGGTGAATTGTTCCTGTGATCAGTATTCTGTAATTTTCTACATATAAAATAAACACTTGTTTTTAATTGAGGAGGACTGGCGAAGAGATATATTTTTGGATATTTCATTTTTCTTTGACCCTCTTTAATTAAAATAATCTATCTGGATCAATAATGATTTCACATGAATACTGTTGAACAAGACTTTGAGTTTTTCTCCCTCATAAAATTATAAGTTGGCAAATTGTTTTCTGCTGTAATTCACTCCAATAAGATGTAAAGTATTCCCAAATAGGAATTTGATTATCTAGAGAGAATTATAGCCCAAACGGAAATTAATAGTAAACCAATAATTTATTACATTCTCAGAGATTAATATGTCCAAGAGTTATGGCTGTAATATAAAAATTAGAATTATGTTATAATTAATTTCTATTCTATGTGAATTATTATTTACATTTATAAATGTTTGTTGCTATGCTATCTATTTTTACATTGATTACATTAAATCTAACCTGGCCTTGTACTGTCTTTTAAAATTTGTAATTCCTTTCAATCTATTTTTCTATTTATATTACAATTTTACAATAAAGGACATTTTAAAGTAAAAAAAATTCATTATACAGTTTGGATAGATCATATGGTATGCATATACCTCAATAAAACTGCTTAATAAACAAATAAATAATTGTGCAAGAAGAGCCAGAAGTAGCAGCTATGTACAGCAGGAAAAAGAGATATTGAGAGGTGAGGAATTTCCTTATTTGTTTGTTGGTCTGTTTTTGTTTGTTTTAATTATTATTGAAATAATAAAAATGCTTTAATAGTGGTTGGAATGATGAACGCACACCTATGTGATTACCCCAAATACCATTGATTGTATACTTTGGTTAAATAGTATATTTGATTAATATGTATCAATAAAATTGATTTGTTAAAACAACTCCCCAGACATCCAATGAAGTGTGAACCCATAAAAGGTAGTGCATACTCTAAACACTGTTCTAAAGGCCTTTCCTTTTCAGAGATGCAAAACTTATATGTGAGCCCGAAGAGATCAGGGAATAGCCACCTTAAGCTTAATGTGTGGTGTTTCGATTTCACTTGGATAAAATCTTCTGATTGCTGAGGAAAAACCCTTTTTCCAAGCCACTTCTGACACCCCTTTCATATTTCCATCTGAGCATCAATTTCTAACCTCTCCAGGGCAAGGAAGAAAATATTATTATTGAGTAGCGCCACAAAGGCCAAGACATTTTTCCTTTTATTCCATAAACTTGATCAAAGCGTCCAAGAACTATTTCTCTTTGGTGGTCTCCAGAGATTTGTAGCAGGCCCCATGCAACAGAAAGGTCTAGGGTCAATTAGTTGAGACCCAGGGGTTGTCTTTGCAGATTAAATGGGTTCAATTTTTCTCCATTAACTGCCTTTAAATTAATGTGCATCATGTTTTTATGACTATTGTTCACCTTTTACTTTCAAGTAGAAAGAATTGCACTTTCTCTGAAAAGCAGCCTGAAGTGTAATAGATTCCCATGAAAGCTGTGAGCAGCAAGCTATTGACGGTTTACATGTCTGCATGTCTGTCCTGATGATTAAGAGCAGAAGACCTCAGTTCCAAGAAAGTTCAATGCTCAACGTCACATTTTTGCCCTGGGCCCAGAACAATGGCAACACTGATCAACCCTGATGCCAGTAAACTCAATAGCAGTTTTTACCACAAATGCAGACATGCTTCTCTGGGACAAGATATTACTCTGTCCCTTGATGGTAAGTAATAACTGAATAACAAGGGTCCTATAATTCAGTGGAAGCTCCAGATGAGTCCTCAAAGTGGGAGGATAGTGGGTTTGGGGAAGAGCACCAGTGATGGGGTGAGGCAGGGTTATGCTAATGCAATTCCTGAAGGAACCCATGGAAGCAGCCACTTGAAACTAAAGAAAAAATCCCGTTACAATTCCAGGATATTTTAATTGACATAGATTTTATTAGTTCCTTCTTTATATCCCCTCCCAAAGTTATTAAATTGAAACTGAATTATTTGTTCAAGTTGTGGAGGCTTTTCAGACATTTCAAATGTGCAGAGTGAACCGATAGAAGGAACCATTGGAGGAGAAACCTAAGGAAATGGATTTTTAACATGGTTCAAAGGAGGTGCCTGGCTATCAGTTGGACAGGGTATCGTCTGAACCCTTTATCAGGAGACATATGACAAATTGGCTGGATCAAGAACACAAATGTCTACAGGAGCTGGGTAAGCATCCAGCTTCACATAAATACATAGTTGAGAAGGTAATGACTTCAAAACACCTCCAAAACTCTTGGGATCTTCAGGCTCTTTGGACCACACTTGACAATTGCTTAATTTGGGTAGCACAGCATAACCCAAACAGAAGCACTCATATTCCTGAGCCCAGGATGGATAGGAAAAGCTAAAGGAGTGGGTCAGCAGCAAGTGTCTGTGTTGTGGGAATATGATTTAACTCAGGTACTTGGAAGTATCATTTGCCAATATAAATGTTTCTGTCTATAATATTGATCTAAATAACTTGATTCCCTCATAAATATAGTTTATATGGTATGTTTTAACACTTGGGCAAATGTGATGTTCAATGGAGGCATGAGCAGTAAGAACCACTAGAATGAAAGCCTTTTCCGTAGTTCATGTTTTATAAACATATATAATTAAGGTAAGGGCATTATGAACTAGAAAGCAAAAAGTTCATTATGCAGGTTGGTGAACCTAGACGATTATGTCCACCTTAGAGATGAGGAATTAGAGGCAACACAAATGGATAACTTCATCTTAACCCTACTGTAGAACCATGGTCCCTCAAAAGACAGCCCAGAATGATGGAAAATGTAAGCACTTTGGAGGGAGACATTCCTGGTTTTGCTTCCACTTGATATTACATCACTCTCTGCATCTAGGTATAATAGTCTGTAAAACAGTAATAAAATCTGCATTGTAGACTATGGAGATGGTTAAATGAGCCCATTTAAATGAAGTTCTTGGCTCTTCCATGTTGCTTGAAAATCAGAGCTTTCAATATACAAGAGTCACAATATAAAAGTGAAAAATATTAGACTTTCCTTCCCAGTCCCTTTATTTTTCTACCACATATAAAAATAGGCATTGCACTCACTCTTTCAAGTAATAAAAGACCAGACTGTAATGCAATAATGTTAACTCCTACAGGCAGAGATATTAGTACATTCCCATTACATGGAAAAATGATACACAGCTATTGTTCTGTGGTGACAATTTTCAATTTTCCAAGTTTTCTTTGGTCCAATGACACACATGCATCTGGAAAAACTTGGTGTTGTCAACCCACAGCTCCTCACCACCCCACAACCACCTGGGAGTTTCAGTACATCAGGTCCTTAGAACACTGTATACAACAAAGTTTACCAACCAAAAATGGACTCTGGATAAATAAAGAGCTGTTGGCCCTTTATTCAAGAATATGCACTCCAGCAATGTTTACAGTAACAACATTTGAAACAGGATGTCCCTCAATATGGGACTCATTAAAACATGTTGGTATATAGATTTATGTCCATAAAGAAAATATATGATCATATAGCCTTATATTAAAATTCAATGCAGACATCAAATAGAATGATGACATCATATCTTGCTAATAAAATGCAATATCAATAAAATATACTATCAGTGGAAAAGAAAAATGGCATAGAACACTAGTATAGAATGCTGATATGTGTGGAGAAATGGAGGAAATATGCATACATCTAACATGTGTCAATGCACACGTATATTTCAATGTACTTACGTATAGTGTATGCATATAGATTGTGAAAGGATACATTAAATGGATGTGTTGCTTCTGGAAAAGCAAAACAAGGCCTACTAGAGGAGGTTTAGATGAAGACATACTTTTCACAGATAATATACAACCCTAATGTCTGAATTGTCATCTTGCCACATGAATGTTCATCATATCTCTCAATATTAAGAAAAAAATTAAGGAAGGCAGCTTGCTGTAGCCCTTATCCTTCTGGAAAACAAACCCTCTATCCTGCTCCAGTATGTGCATTGTGTGGACCAGCTGCAACAAGTACAGTTATGAGCTAATCAATGCATGATCCCATTCCTCAGCCACAGAGGTGTCTTCTGAGACAGACACTTGACCCAATCAGAATTATTGGTTAGGAATGTTAGAGGATGCATTCACAAGCTATTTCCTGCTGGACCTAATCCTGAGAGAAAATAAGGTCTGGAGTTACTGTAGCAATCTTACAAATAAGGAAGGGACACCTGGCTGAGACTGAAGTCAAGATAGAAGAAAGGTAACGGAAAATAGAGAGAAACTATTTCTGTTTTCACTGAGTAAGTTCTGATAAGTGCTCATGAAGCCATAACCAACCCTTATTGCTTCAGACAGTTTAACTGAATGTGCATCTCTGAGGACATCAGAAACAGTAAGTATGTAGAGAGAATGGGTTTCAGTCATACTAAAAACAGGAAGAAGATTAGAGTGAAATTTAGATTAGAAATTCATGATGACTTATTTCTTTTCACAAGGTAACATTTTAAAATAAGGTCGTCAAAATATTTCTCCTTGAGAAGAAGACTTAAAAGTAAAGACTTACAGGGGATAGTAAGTTAGCCAGGCATATATGGGGTGAGGCCATGTACTTCCTAAACCAAGGAGGTGCCTGGTGACTCCCAGACACTAGAGTGGTGTGAGAAAAGGTGAGAATAGGTGAGGATTTGTTCTGAAAGGTAAGGGAGGACAGAACATATAAGGGTAAATGGATTTTGTAGGGGTTTTCACTTTTCTCAAAGTGAAATGAAGAGGCAACACTGAACACTGTTGCATGATTTCAGTTCTGTTTTCACAGGATCGCTCTGACTGACTGGTTGGTGGATGCTGGATGCAGACACTTTAACAGATGTCCCTGGGAGAAGTGATGGGGCAAGTCTTGGAGGAACGAATACAATTAATCATTGTAACACATTCAGCTAAAAGCCAGGGAGGAAGTAAAAAAGCAGTTATTACTACTGTTTTCTTTTTTGTTTGTTTTCTGCATGTGTTTTCTGTCTTTTTTTTCTTTTTTAATCAGGAACATGCTTTTACTCTTTACATTTTAAGGAAGCTGTTCAATTATGTGTCATAGAATTTCCAGTGTTTGTATTTCAATATGCCGATTACTAATTTTCTGGGAGATAATCAGTGAAAATGGAGAAAAGGGGACATTCAAAAAAGAGCTCAGGTGACAGTGGACTAAGTCAAGTGGGGGAGAAATGATAACTGAGGATACAGGCACACCAGTGGCTAATGAAATTTGGGAACTTAATATGATGACAAACATAGGCATGCGATACAGAAAACAGGGTAAAAAGTAGGATGAGACCAATGATATGAGTGGAAAGTGATTTTCATACTTATTGAAGGCAGTATAGTAAGAGCACAATATTTCCATAGTCATCAAATTCTGAAGTTTTCTAAGTGCAATGAAGGCATAGACAAGATTCAGTTTGAGACTGAGTTGAACAAAAGGATGAGATACCTGAGATGACCATGACCACATGAGTTTATTTTTTTTAAGATGTATTTTATTTATTCATCCCCCCTCCCCTTGTTGTTTGCACTGTCTGCTCTCTGTGTCAATTTGATGTGTGTTCTTCTGTTCTGCTTGTCTTCTCTTCTCATGTTCTCTTCAAGAGGCACCGAGAACTGATCCTGGGGCCTCCGATGAGGGAGAGAAGCACCCAATCACTTGAGCCACCTCCGCTCCCTGGTTTGTTGTGTTTCTCATTGTCTCTCCTCCATGTGTCTTTTTTGTTGCCTCATCTTGTTCCATCAGCTCTCCATGCAGGCCAGCTTGCCCCATGGGCCAGCTCTACTTCACTAGGAGGCCCCAGGAACTGAACCCAGGACCCCCATATGTTAGATGGGAGCCCAATCACTTTAGCCACATCCACTTCCCACCACGTAAGTTTAGATTCATCTAGGGATTCTTTTTCTTTTCTTTTTAAGATTTATTTATTTATTTTCCCCCCTTCCCCTCCTCCCACCCTACTGTTTTTGCTGTCTGTGTTGTCTTCTTTTCTCATTTTCTCTCTTCTAGGATTTACTGGGATTTGATCTTGGAGACTTCCGATGGGGAGAGGTTCCCTGTCAATTGTGCCACCTCAGTTCCTGGTTTCTGCTGTGCTTCACCTTGATTCCCCCTTTATCTCTCTTTTGATGCATCATCATCTTGCTGCATGACTCACTTGTGTGGGCACTGGCTCACCATGCAGACACTCACATGGGCACTGGTGCAGGCACTGGCTCACCACGTAGAGTCTCGCACGGGCACTGGCTTGCCACATGGGCACACTTTCTCTTCTTTTTCACCAGGAGGCCCCAGGGATCGAACCCAGGACCTCCCATATGGTAGGTAGAAGCTCTATCACTTGAGCCACATCCGCTTCCCCCTAGGGATTCTTGATAGAATCTGCAGAAAATCCACAATACCTTCAATTTTTTTTTTCACAATAGCCCTATTCTGAGAAAATGGGAAGGTCATTGATTGAATGACCCAACACAGATGTTTCTATGTGACCTATCACCCCCAACTACCATCCTCCTCCCACTTCCTAGGATCATGGTTTGATGACAGATAATCATGCTTTGATTTCTAACCCACAAAATGACAAAGTAGAGCAGCAGCTCCAAGAATGATATGAAATCAGGTGTCATTGTGGGACAACCTTCATCTTACCCACATACCCCAACCTTCTTCCTTATATTCTATAGCAGCATGACTCAAATACATGGCCACAGGTATTACTTTACACTTAAAATTTATTGACAACTGCAAAGAGCCTTAGTTTCTATTGCATGCATCTATTCAAATTTACCTTATAAGAAATTAATATGCAGAAATTTTTAAAATGCTATAACATTGTATCATAATTCATTTAATAATGACAAACATATTTTAGGTGAATATAAATATCACATTTTTTCCCTGAGGTAGTGGGGAATTGAATGAAGGACTTTGTATATGTAAAGCAGCTACTCAACCACTGAGTCAAATCTATTCCTCAGTAACAGTTGGTTTTTTGTTTTTAGGAGGCACCCAAGATTGAACCCAGTAGCTTATACATGGAAAGCAGGCATTCTACCACAGAGCTACACCTGCCCCACAAAAAAACACTTTAATAAAATAACCTGTTTTTCTAACTCCCCCCCCTCCAAAAAAAAGAAATAAGAAGAATGTCATTGTATTGCATTTTTAAATTCACTATAATGCCCAGCTCAAAAAATAGGCAAGATTCTCCTACCTGGTTTTTCATAGAAATACTTACACTCTGTTGTTTGATTGAAATATATAAAGAAAATTAGACTCGCACACAGATACATGGATGAAAAGGTAAGCACCTCACAGATATCCCAAAGAACTTTTGGGGACCTCCAGGGTCCTAACAGCCCCTTGACCTTACCAGTGCTTGCATCCCATTTCTCAGCCAACATGCTTGGCTCTAAGATGAGAACTTGACTTAATCAGACATTTTTGCTAGGAATGTTGCGGGATAGCTGCAAGGGTTATTTTCTGCTGGACTTAATTCTGGGAGAATAGAAAGTCTGGAACTGCTGCAGTCAGCTTACACTTTTGGATGGGATGCCTCAGAATGGAGGTAAGATAGAGGATAGAGTAAGAGAGAGACACAGATAAAAACCGAAAAAAAATAAATAAAAAAGAGAGAGGGGGGCACAGAGATAAACTGGGTTCAGCTTGCAACATCTGGGTCTGGTTAGCCACTCATGAACCCAAAACGATCCCTCCTTAACGCAGACCATTTAACTGTACATGCAAGTTCTTGGGACACCAGAAAGATCAAGTGCATGGACAGAAGGGGTTTTACTGAAGGTGAAAAAAAAAAAAAAAAAAACAGGAAAAAAAGTGGAGCAAATTTTAGATTAGAAATACAAGGTGTGTTTTTATTCATTTCAAATTGGGTAGCATTTTAAATTAGGGTCATCAGAGTAGTTCTTCTTAAAAAGATGACTTTTAAGCAGAGACCTGGAGGAGTGAAGTTAGCTGTGCATATAGGAGAGCTGGAGTTTTGGGATGGCCCTAAGGCAGGGATGTACCTTGATTCTTCCAGGAACTGCAAAGAAGTCAAGACACTACAGTGAATTGAAAGAGGGAGAAATGAAGGGAATTGATGCTGAAAGAGAAGTGAGTGGGGTGACAGATCCTGAAAGACACATGAGCATATGCAGGGATTTTAGCTTTTACTCAGGGTGAAATGCAAAACACTAGAGGGTTCTGGGCAGAATTGTATGATCTAACTACTGTTTTGAACTATAGTTAAACGAGTTTGTAATTTATGAAATTTTATTTTAAAAGGAACGCTCTGGTTGCTGTGTGGGTAGAGAGGGAAGAGTCAGGGAGAGTAGTGAAAAGGTTTTTGCAGTTACCTCAGTGGAAGGTGATGGTATCTCAGACCAGGTGGTAGCAATGCAGGCTGCAAGTGGTGGTCAGGTTCTGGAATGTTCTGAATGTAGGAACAACTGATTTTCCTGATAGATTGTATAGAGCATGTAAGAAAGAGTAAGGAGGGGGCATTACTCCAAAGTGTTTAAATGGGAAGATGGAGTTACCTTCAACTAAGATGGAATGTGTAGGGAGGATGTGGTTGTTGAGAGATTGAGGAGACAATCATTTGCCACATAAAATATTTGCAGCATATATTAGCTATCAGGTAAACATCTGGAACAACAGAGGGACTTGATTCAAGTTTTTTTTTTTTTGCTTCCTTTTTTTTTTTTAGGAGGTACTGGGGATTGAACCCAGAAGTATTGAGAAGCAGTGGGGAGTTTTAGTTTCCTAGGTGCCAAAACAAATACCATGAAATGGGTTGGCTTAAGCAATGGGAATATAGTGACTTGCAGTTTTACACTAGCAAAAGTCCATAATCAAGAAATCATCAATGACAATATTTTCTTTCCGAAAACTTGGCTTTCATGGGCTGGATGCCAGCAATACTTGTTCCTTGGCTTTTCTGTCACATGCAAATGCATATGGCAGCCTTTCCCAGCTTCTCGCTTTCCTACGGATTCTGATGACGTAAGGATTCTATGTAGTAGTCTGACTTCTCCTTTTCTGTGACCATCCCTATAAGGTCTTCAGAAATAAGATCAGAACCCATCCTGGTTCAAACTGGGCAACCCCTTATCTGGAGGCATCCTCATCAAAAGGTCCTATTTTCAAGGGTTCACTCCCTTAGCAATGGATTAAGTTTAACGTCCTGTTTTTCTGAGGTGCAAAGCTCCAAACTGCCACAGGTGTCAATAGTATTTAATGTGCTAAGACTGGATAAGATTGCCAAAGAAGTACATGGAGATAGGGAAGAGGACCAAAATCAGAGTGGGAAATCTCCAACATCAACCTGCCAGGGAGAAGAGGAAGGACTGATGAAGGAGACCGAGAACAAAATCCTACAGGGCCATGAGAAAGCCAGGAGAGAGTGCTGAACTAAAGCCAACATGCAGCCTTGACATGACCGTGTATCTTGACTGCACCAGGACTGAACTCACGGTGCTTTTCATCCCTGTTTCTGTCACAAGAAGTCCCATGCCCAGCTCAGCCCTGGTCAAGGTAGAGGGAGTGATCAACACTGTCAAACGTTGCTGATAATTGACACTGGCAAGGGGGGGGGGTTTATTCCAAATGCAAAAGAATGCACATAACCCATAATATTGAAGAAGGGGAGTATGGGAAGTGGATTGAGGAGATTTCCAGACTGCTTAATCTATAAGCAGACAGTCCAGGAGGGGACTAGAAAGAGGGTACACGTTGGAGTCATATTTTCTTTCCTAGAGGAGGGAGCGAACAAGTGAACAAAAAGAGATAGGCCATCCATGTCTCCCTTTCCCTAAGAACTGGATTCTCCCTGACCACACCCTTGACGTTTATTACTTGACATTGTCTCCATTTGTCCGTCTCTCTTCACTCTAAGTACTCATCCAGGGAACACCTGGAAAGATCCTCCACCCATCCCATTGACAGCACTGTGCTCGTTCTCCTGAATATCTCTTCAGGTGACCGATAGTCCCACCTCATTCTTTCATTGCCACAGATTACTAGTAGAATCTTCAGAGGACTGGGATACATGTTTAATTCCAAGTCAAGGGAAGTGGATGTGGCTCAAGCAATTGAGTGCCAGCTTCCCTTGGGGGAAGGGCCAGATTCCGTCCCTGGTGCCTCCTTAAGCAAATGGACAACAAGCAAACAAACAAACTCATGGCAACTGATGTGGCTCAGTAGTTGAGTACTGGCTTCCTGCACATGAGGTCCCAGTTTCAATTTCTGGCCCCATAACTTAAAAAAAAAAAATCCGAGTCTATCATTAATTTTGTATCAGAATGTTGCAGCTCTACTCACTTTTTTGTTTCTCATCTGGGGAAAGAGATTCTTGCAATAAATAAACTTACAAGAACTTCTAGCACAAACACTCTGCATTTCCCAGAATTCCTGAATAAAGGTAAGGTGTGTAGGGGTGTACAAGTTTGTGTGAGTATGAGTGGGTATGTGTGTGTTGTATAGAGGAATGTCTCCCCAAAATGTTAGACACTGCAAATCAGATTTTCTTAATATATTTTGGATTTAGGCTGAAAGCAATGATTGAACAAAATTCACTGGTTTTTACTTCAGCATTATTACTTTCAGACTGTCCCCCAAAATATCTAACTAATTTTTTAGGGTGTATTAGTCAGCCAAGGAGGTGCTGATGCAAAATACCAGAAATCTGTTGGGTTTTATAAAGGGCATTTTTTGGGGGATAGAAACTTACAGCTACCAGGCCCTAAAGAGTCCAACTCAAGGTACCATAAAAGGTATTTTCTCACCCAAAGTCATTTGCCACATGTTGAGCAAGGTAGCATGCCATGTCTGTGAGGGTTCAACCTTCAACTTCCTCTTAAGTCTCCATGGTCACGCTTCTTCCAATCGCAGCTTTTGGCTGGAATATGTATCATCACTTTGCCCATGCTCGTTTCTCTCTGGGCTCAGCTGCAGGTGTAGGCTATCCGGCTCATTCTCTTCCCAGGGCCTCTGTTTTGCCTGCGGAGCTGTCTCTAATCCTGTGTTCTTCTCCTGTGTATTTACTTCCCCAGGGATCCTACATCAAAAGACTCCAGCTCGCTCCTCTGCCATGTTGTTTTCGCTGTGAGTCCATGCCCACCAAGGGTGCAGGAAATCACCATCCTCTGACATGGCTGAATCAATGCCTTAATTATAATTTAATCAAGTAAAAGTGAAAACTCTCAATCTAATACAATCTAATAAGCCTATTGTCACCTTTAAAAGATGTGACTGAGCCTCAGCTCTAGTTAACTCATGCATTGAGGTAACGGAGACCCAGGGTGTCATCAATAATTCCCACTTTTTAAATAAGAAAGAATACAAGTATTCTGCATGCACCCTCCCAGTTTATAAAGTTGAGCATCCAAGTCCATATATTATAAATAGTATTGTATATGCTGATCAGAGCAGCTTTTTGAGCTAGATTCACCTCTCTATGATGGCAATATGTGAGTTTCCCTCATATTATAGACACTTCAGTATAGCTCTTCACCCTGTGACATTGTAAGCATCACAAGGGGCTTCTCTATATCTAATTATTACTTAATCTAGGGGATGTATAACATCCCTTTCATGAAAGATGAAATTTGTCCCTAATAGTATAAGTATAAGAAACTTCTTGTTTTACACGTGTTAAGAACATGGTGATGCATAGGAAAATTATGACTAGTGTAACAGGGAAAATAATTAACAACAATATTGTGATTTTTTCCCACAATCCCAAGAAGATATTACATCATTCTAAGGGAAACTACAGGGGGTACAGGGGCATGTGAGATTTTTCCTTTTGAGTAATGAAAATGTTCTAAAATAGACTAAAATGATCACAGTACAACTCTGTGATGAAAATGAGAATCACTGGGTATACACTTTGAATAGATTATACAAATCATGGGACTGTATAACACAGAGAATTCTTTAATAGAAAACGTACTCTCTTTTTCTTAATTTAAGTGTTTTAAGTGTATTTTTTTAAAGACATAGATCACAAAAAATGTTACATTAAAAATTTAAGTGTTTTAATTGTATTTTTTTAAAGACATAGATCACAAAAAATGTTACATTAAAAAATGTTACATATGTCCCACACCCCACACCCCCACTCCTCCCATATCAACAACCTCTGTGCCCAGTGTATTTTTTCATGGACGAAGTCTAGATCCAAGTGGCAACCTGCTGCCTTATAGCAGGATGCCTGGGAATTAAATGAGTTACTAAAGAAGCAGCACTGGGCTGTCCCTGGGTAGGGGTTGCTGGTCCAAGAGACAACACAGAGGCTCATTGCACAAGAGGACCATGTCCCAATGTGTGGTTTCTTCATGGCCAAGACTCAAAACCCTCCTGACTCTGCCTGCTTCACCCCCAGGGGCTGCTCTGTATCTACAGTGTCCTAGGGTGGGGACAAGCTGCCCCTGAGCCTCAGGACACCAGCTGGATCTGTTCCCACAGAGCTGCAGCACAGAGACTGGGTAAGACAATGAGCCCTGACGCTGGGTGAGGAGGGGACAGCCACTGAGGCAAAAGAGAGATCAAGAAATGCTCAGGGCGCAAGACTACAATTGGGGAAGGGAGGTGACAGGGAATAGCACCCCTGAGGGTGGGTTATGAGAGCAGGCCATGACTGGGCCGGCCACTAGGAGATCTTTTGTTCCTTCATTACAGGTATCACAGCTCAGATATGGGTGACTCCTGACTTTATCTCCATGTAATGCTCATGCTCTTGGCCATGGTGGGCTCATTCCATGCTCCACCCCCAGGATCAACCTGGGCTCAGTGGTTTAAACGCCAACACGTGTAAATGGCCAATCCCCTATGTAATAGTGCAATGCAGGAATTTAATGGTTATAGAAGACAATGAAAAGACAGGAAAACTTTTCTCCACATACCTTCTAGGAATGTAGCTTCAGTTTATATCTATCCAAATATTACTTGTAGGAATGGCTTATAGAAAAGTCACCAAAGTATAGTATGGGTGTCTTTAATCTACTGTAACCTCACAAGATGGTATCCAAATTATGCAAACTGCCAGTACAGGCAAACTCATGCAGGGAAGCACGATATTGTTGCATGTAACAACAGAAGTCGACAGGACCCCGGTCAATATCCAGCGGTTCCAGCTCACTTGGATTCTATCTTCTAAGTTCCCAGATCAGCGCTTTGTGCCGGGCCTCACCTGCCAAGTCCCTCACTCACAGCGATGCTCCCAGCGCACTATCCACCCGGGTATCAGCACCCATCCTCATAGCCCCAAATGCCAGCCTCATTTAAGCTGTGCTGAGTGACCTCCTTTTTCTCTTGCATTAAATGTCCTCATGGAATCATCCACCCATCTATGTAAGTTTCTTTTTTCCCCTTTGCTGTCATTTACTCATAATCTTGTCTAGAGACTTTATCCCTTATTCTGTTCTGAGATCTGTGGGACATAGAGGGACATGCAGAAAAGGAGGCGCCTCCTATTGTGAGCAACACAGGCTTTCCCTCTCCCCCCACTCACCTGAGCCTGAGAATTCAACTGGCCTGTGCCTCCTTTCCTTTCAAGAGGTTAAAGGTACCAAGTTTAAAAAAAAAAAAAGGTTGGTGGGGGGTTTTCTGAAGAAAGTCTGTTTGCCTTCCTAGAAAGGGCAGAGAAATAATGGGAAAATAATTCTATAATGATAAAATTCTCTGGTTTTCTAAATGAAAATAAGTCACAGGGAAAATTCAATTTGTGACTGAGGTGAATACGAGGATTCGTTTTCAGTGATCACCATGTAGGTTTAGTTTTTTCTAAGGCATCTGAAGAGATAACACAAAAACCTTCACCACATTCATCCTTTTTTAATTCTCAGTATGTTTCTCCCACTTTTGAGACTCTGGGGAAATCTTTGGTCGAGTGACCAGACACAGCATACTTGACAGATTAGCTCCAATGAACATCGTTCTAATAACATGAAATATGAACAAAATATGCTGTCAGTGGGAATGAAATATGATGCAGAACACTATGTATGGAATGCTGACATATGTGAGGAAATGAAGGAAATATCCATACATCTAATACACAGCATACACGTCTATAATTTAATGTACTTACATATAGATTTTGAGAATAGATTGTGAAAGGATACAAAGATATGACAAGTATCAACTCAGACCAGCAGAATATTTCAACCTACATATTGCATCAAGTGTTAAAAACTGGTCTTTGACCTTGAATAAAAGGGAGAAATGGCAAAGACAAATGAGTTGATATAGCTAAGAGTCTTCCAAAAAAGAGTTGAGAGGTCATCAGAGGAGTCATGCTTACACACACCTCAGCAGAACCCCAGAAAAAGCCAAAGTAGACACAACCCTCGGTCCTAGTTCTCCTGAAGGTTACGGAGATGCATAGGGTATCTAGTCACGGCAGATGGATTTGGAGCTCTGTGCCATGTCAGAGGACCCTTCTTTGGAATTTGTGCTCCTGAGTGTGTCAGAGCTGGACTCAGATGTGACTTTTCTACACATGCCTCTTCTGTCGCCTTTACTGAACCTGTGCTTGGCGCTAGAGATGGTCCATGCTCAGGAGACTTGAATCTCTGGACTGCCCATGTGCCAGCTGGGCCCTGAGCCTCAGCAGAGTGGTGACTCCTACTCTCTGGTTCGTTGGTCTTAGCCAGGTCAGCTAACATGAAAGTGAAGATAGTCAACCACTACACCAGGGAATCAAGAGTGCCTACAACTGTAAGCAGAGGAATTGCATCTATCATCCATGTGGAATCTAAGTCCCCTCTTGATGAAAAGGTGGAAGGGATATCACCATCCCAGGGTCCATAGAATGAAGGAATAAAATATGAACTAGAGTGGACTTACTGATATTCTACTAAAAAACTATTGTGACTAGTAACAGAAGAAATTTTAGCATCAAGGTGGAGAAAGTGGCCACAGTAGTTGCTGAGGGGAGGGAGAGGGTAGAAGAGACGTGATGTGGGGGAATTTTGGGGATTTTGAGTTGTCCTTAATGATATTGCAGAGTCAGATGCTGGACTTTATATATCCTGCCATAACCCACTGAATGTACTGGGAGAGAGTGAGAACTACAGGGTAAACTATTACCTGTGTAGTGCAGCAGTGCCCCAAAACGGGTTCACCGAGTGCAATGAGTGTGCCTCAGTGATGAGGGAGGTTGTTGGTGTGGGAGGAGTGGGGTGGGGGGGGATGGGGCGTATACAGGAACCTCTTATATTTTTTAGTGTAACTTTTTTTTGTGATGTATGTATCTTCAAAAAAATTCAATTTACATAAATGATGTGGTGGGGGTGGGAGTGGGTTATACGGGAAACTCGAGTTTCTTGTTTGTTTGTTTTTTATGTTTTTTGATGTAACATTCCTTGTGATCTATTAACTTTAATTTTAAAAAAAAATTTTTTTAAAGAATCCTGTGCTGATTCCCCTATGGTTAATTTAGGCGTTTTAAGAAGGCTTTCCAAAGTCCAGACCAGCTGCCCTAAGAACCAGGAGCGAAGGCTTCTTTGCGCTGTGGCCGCGGGGACGAGGAGTCGCAGCGCCTCCTGCCGGCAGGTGAGGCGGAGGCCCGGGAACCTGCCTGAGCAGATGCGGGCACCGCCCGCGGTCCTGGACGCCCCTGCTGCCCTTCCCCTCCCTTCCAGGCAGAGGCCCTTTCCAGGCTGTGCTGCAAAGTTCCGGGATTTGATTCTATCAACCTGGGGGAATCGCTCCTTGTGGCACCTCCTGCCCCTGAGAAGGAGGCCGTTTTGAGCGCTCTGAAAAGTGAGAGATCAGACCCTCAGAGCGCTTAGTGCAGGCGCCACCAAGAGTTGTGTTAGAGCAGCTCATGGGGAAAGCCGCTACTTGAGACCAGAGAGCACCCTCCCAGGGTAAGAGCACATTATCTATCCAAGTCTACTCGATCCTTGCTAGGAACTAGGAGATGGAACACATAAATACCAAGACGAAGCCCCTCCCCCCAGGACGGCCAGCCCAGGGGCTCTGGATCCGTGGGGAAGGACAGCAGGAGTGGAGGTGGATAAAGCACTGAGGACAGAGTGGTGACCCGTTCCAGCAGGGACCAAGTAGGCAGAGCAGGTAGGGAATGTTGGTCGTTTTGTGATGGACGCGCTTTCACTCCCACTTTTGGGAACTGTATCCCTTCTTCCTTTACAAAACCAACCCTCTATCCTGTCCCAATCTTTTGTTTGGGTGGACGGGCTGCAACCGGTGCAGTCAGGAGCTAATCAAGGCATGTGTCCCATTCCTCAGCCACAGAGGTGGCTTCTGAGACAGACAGCTGACCCACTCAGAGGCATTGTTTAGGAATGTTAGACGATGCAGGCAAGAGCTGTTTTCTGCGGAACCTAATCCTGGGAGAAGATAAGGTGTGGGGTAGTAATACCTGCATTGTAATTGCTGTAATCATCTTGTAAAGAAGGAACATCTGCCTGAGACTGAAGTCAAGATAGAAGAGAGGGTGTTAGAAAAATAGAGAAATGGGTTCTGCTTTCATCATTTGAGTTTTGATAAGCACTCATGAAGCCATAACAAACACTTATTGCTTCAGATAGTTTAACCGTACATGCAGGCTCTGAGCACACCAGAAAGGGCAGGTGTATGGAGAGAAGGGATTTTCAATGGTGCTAGAAACCAAAAAGAAAATTCAAGTGAATTTTATTTTAGAAATCCATGATGTGTTACTTATTTTGACAAGATAGCGTTTTTAAGTAAGAGAGTAGGAATATTTCTCCTTGAGAAGATTTTATGCAAAGACGTATAGGGGATAATATTTAGCCATGTATATATGGTATATGGCCTTGGAGATCCTAAACTGAAGAGGTGCCTGGTGACTTCCAGGTACTAGAGTGGAATGAGTAAAGGTGAGAATAGGAGGGGATTTGTTCTGATAGGTAAGGGTATTTAAACACAGAACATGTAAGGGCACATGGACTTTGTAGGGGTTTTCACTTTTAGTCGGAGTGAAATGAAGCAACTCTAAGCAGGGAACATTCAACCTCAGAGAATCGAGCTGCAGGAATCACAGCCAGACTTGGGGATTAATGATAGGAGACTCCAAACTAAAAGTGGTAAAGAAACTCGAAGGATATTAATAGATGGAAAATCTCAATTAACCAAGAGTAGGATTAGTACCACAGGATAGACTCGATCAACCCAGAGATGAAGACACCACAATCAGCTCAGGGGAGAGGAGAGGTGGAGATTCTAGACAAAACCCTGGGTTGTTTTTTGCCTAATAATAAGATTTTATGAGCCTTGTTTACCTCTGACTTATGCAAGGGAGTGAGGCAACAAGCAGTTGTATGAGCACTGAAATTATGCCCCCATCCTCAATTCATATTGTAGAGCAGGACCTCTATTCTCAACTAAAATTTGAGGTCAGTATATTTCTGTCTTAAAATGCATATGGAAATATGGCAGAATTAACTCTCAATTATGTCTTGAACATGTGTTACTACAATCACATATGAAGATCAATACCTACTTCAAATATCTCTCAGTATTTTAAAGTTATTTGTGATGTAAAACTGGGTGATGTGATTTTTCTCTAGACAAATAGTGGTAGCAGGATGACCACAATGGAGAGCCAGTAAACTGAGTACATTTTTTTCACCTACTATTACTGAGCAAGAAAATATGGAGTACTGGCTCCCAGGTGTAGTGTTAGCAAGTGAGAGAATGGAATTAGTGATTAATGGGTACTGAGTTACTGTTTGAGATGGTAGATAGTTTCATATGGATGGTCATAATAGAAAAACAGTGTGAATGTAATTAATACTTGAAAGTGATTAAAATGGATAAAGTTATGTATGATTATGTGACAAAAATAGATTTTTTTAAAAAAAGAGATGTGTTGTCAACAACTTGATAATACAAGAACTAAAGGTATAATCATGACTTAATGGAGAAAATGATGTTTCACAAGGAGTGGGAAATTGAGGTGAATACATGGAGACTGTCATTTCTTCTGGAAGAAGAAGGTGAATAAAATCTCCAATATCCAGAGGAGGAGGAGGCCAATGTTAAGAACTACCAGTGAGTGATTGGTGCACTGCAGGAAGAGGTTTCCATTTATATCTGAATGTGTAACAGTATCAGAAATCTAAGAGTTTCTTAACAACAGCAATATATAACATCTCAATTTTCCCTGGGTTGCCTAGTGTCACCTCAGATGGCTTATTGCGGCTCTGAATAATGTCAGCTGGGCTTGCTACTGCAGCTGTCATTTGAGCTGATGAATTCAAAGGAACTCCATTCATCAGCCCAGTGGATCTTTGCAACCGTTGGAACATCAGGGCATCTCTCCTTATGGTTACTCATTCTTCAGAACCTCTCACTCTACATAGTCCCTTAAGCAGGGAGCTGGATTTCTTTCGATGATGCTTTGGGCTCCAAGACAGTGAAATCAGAAGCAGCAAGACCTGTATCAGCATTGTACATGGCCATTTCTGCCCCATGCGGTTGGTCAAAAAACCAGCCCAGAGACATGGTGAGAGGGGACTTACCAGGGGTGAGTGCTCAGAGTATTTTTGATTGGGGGCCATCCTCTAACAACTGACAATAAACTAGATCAGTTTCAAGGTCATGCAACTTGTGCAGTCTCAGAGTGCCCCAAGCTTAAAAGGGGCGTACATTTTTTTAAATGTACTTAATTTTATTCAGACATTATCAAAAACCATTCAATCCATCTTAAGTGTAAACTCAGTGGCGTTTGGAATAATCAGAGTTGGGCATTCTTCATGCAATCAATATCAGAGCATTTTCATTACTCCAAAAAGAAAAAAACCCTACCCCTTAGTAGTCACCTCTCTATCCTTCTATCCTTCCCCTGCCATACATAACTGCTGTTCTATTTCCATCTCTATAAATTTATTTGTATTTAAATTAGTATAGATGGAGTTAAATAATATGTAATACTTTGTGACTAGTTTCTTTCACTCAGCATTTTTTTAAATCACTGATGTAAGATAGTTATATACCCTACAGTTCATACTTTGGTTTGGTTGTATTTTTGCCCAAAATCACCCTATTATAAACATCTTGTTATATTAACATACGTTTGTTTTGTTTCAGAGAAAAACATTCTTAAGTATGTACTATTAACGAATACTCATTTTCCATGAGAGGGTTGCTGTACAGTCTCAATTTCATTTTTTAGCTTTCCTTCTAATGATACACATGACCTTAGTCTTTCCCTTTCAACCACTACATACCCGTATATTAGTGCAGCTAATTACAAACACTAGAATGTGCTTTCAACATTTCTATTCCTTTCCAAACATTAACAACCATTTCACCAATTCTGCACAGAATAAGTCATAGCTTTCTATTCTCACTCCTCATTCTATCTCTGGTGACCCTTAGTCTAGCTATTATCTGTAAGTTGGCTCATTATATTTAGATCATAATAGTGAAATCATGCAATGTTTATTCTATTGTTTCTGGCTTACTTCACTCAACATTCTTTCTTCAAGTCTCTTGCATATTGACATACGCTTCACAACTTCATTTCTACTGACACCTTAACAGTACTCCATTGTATGTACATACCACAATTGCTTTATCCATTCATCTATTGATGGACATCTGAGTTGTTTCCATCATTTGACAATTTTGAATAACGCTGCTATAAACATCGGTATACAAATGTCTGTTCATGTCCCAGGTCTCAGTTCTTCTGGGGATCTACCTAGCAATGATATTGCTGGAACATGTGGCAGATATATGTTTAACTTCCTCGGGAACTGCCAGTCTTCCACAGTGGTTGTACTATTTTAATTTCCCCCAACACTTAATAAGCATTGCTATTTCTCCACATCTTCTCCAACACTTGAATTTTGTGGGTTGTTGTTGTTTCCTAATAGTGGCCATACTAAGTGTGAAATGACTCTATCTTGCAGTTCTTCATAATTTTTTTAAAAAATCTTCAAACTTTCATTTTGAATGGGAGCCTAAAATTTATGCAGCTGGTCCTGGCTGCCGATGTCATGTGGTTTTTGCCCTGACTGGGCTCGACCCCTAGATCACCAGTACCTCTCAACACAGATGTCATCCATGGTTCTTTTCTCAGTGCAGACTCCACCCTCACTCTTAAGTCCTAGTGGAGCAGATTACAGAGTTCCTACAGAAAGGCACTCTGGAGCTCCTGATCCAGTTAAAAATAAGGTTTATTCAACAGTAGAAGAAATGTTAAAGGCTTTAATTTTAGTACAAAAAGATTTCAACAGACAGTTAATTTTCATGCTTACTGAAGGCAGAACAGGAAGGGCACAGTATTTCTAAAGTCATCAAATTCTGCACTTTTCTAAGTGCAGCCAAGGCATAGACAAGATGAAGTTTGTGACAGAGTTGAACCCAAGGACTAGCTATCAGTGACCACAAAGTAGGTTTAGATTCTTCTTGGCCCTATCTAGGGCATCTTAATAGACACTGCAGAAAAACCATTCTAATTTGAATTCTCATTACAATAGCCACTTTCTGAGAAAATGGGGAAGTCACTGAGTGAATGAAAAAAATGCAGATTTTTGTTGTTCTTTTTGTTGTTGTTGTTGTTTTGAGGTACCGGTTTAGGCATTGAACCCGGGAGGTTGTAGGTGGGAAACAGGTGCTCAACCACTCAGCCATATCAGTTCCCCTGAGTTGGTTTTTTCACTTGTTTGCTTGTTGTTTTTATTTTTTATTTTTTTGTTTTTAAGAGGCACCAGAACCAAACCCAGGACCTCCCATGTGGTAAGAAGGCTTCAACTGCTTGAGCCACATCCACTCTCCAAAAACACAGATGTTTTGCTGTGATATATCAGCCCAAACCATATCTTTCTCCCAATTTCAAGAATAACAGTCTGATGAAAGATTGTCATGTGTTGATTTCTAACCTTAAAAAATGACAAAGTAGAGCAGCAGCTCCAATAATGGCAGAAAATCAGGTGTCAGTGTGGGACAACCCTCATCTCACTCCCACACCCCAACCTTCTGCTCTATATTTTACAGCAGCAGGACTCAAATACATGGCCTCTTATATCTCGTTATACTCTAAAACTTATTGAGAACTGTTAAAACCTTAGATTTTGCTGAATATATCTTTTCAAATTTACCTTATTAGATATTAAAACTGAGCAATTGGCGGCGGACTTGGCCCAGTGGTTAGAGCGTCCGCCTACCACATGGGAGGTCCGCGGTTCAAATCCCGGGCCTCCTTGACCCCTGTGGAGCTGGCCCACGCGCAGTGCTGATGCACGCAAGAAGTGCCCTGCCACGCAAGGGTGTCCCCCGCGTAGGGGAGCCCCATGCGCAAGGAGTGCGCCCCGTAAGGACAGCTGCCCAGCACAAAAGAAAGTGCAGCCTGCCCAAGAATGGTGCCGCACACACGGAGAGCTGACACAAGATGACGCAACAAAAAAAAGAAACACAGATTCCCATGCAGCTGACACCAACAGAAGCAGACAAAGAAACAAGATGCAGCAAATAGACACAGAGAACAGACAACGGGAGGGGAGGGGGAAGAAATAAATAAAATAAATAAATCTTTTTTAAAAAACTGAGAAATTTTCAAAATCCTTAACCAGTTGTTCATAATTCCTTTACAAACAACAACAATGAACCTATTTAATATGAATATAAAAACCATACTTTTAAAAACATAATGCTATTTACTAAATCAAAACAAAAGAAGAAGAAGGGCATTGTACTACATTTTCAAAATCACTAAATCTCTGCATCAAATAGACAACAAGAATGTCATACCTGCTTTTGCATATAATCTCTTGCACTATGTTATTTGGTTGAATTATATAAAGAAAATTAGACTTTCACAAAGATAAGTGTTTGGAAAGGTAAGGCCTTCATAGATATCCCAAACAACTCTAGATGAAGGGTATCACAAGTGTTCTCAGAACCTCTTTGAACTTACCAGTACCTACATCCCATTTTCCAATTCACCTGGCTAATTCTGAGATGGGAACTTGACTCAACCAAAGATAATTGCTAAGATTGTTGTGGGATGAAGGCAGGAGGTATATTCTGCTGGACTTAATCCTGGGAGAATAAAAGTGAGGAGTTGCTGCAGTCATCTTACATATTTAGATGGGATACCCAAGAACAGAGCCAAGATAGAGGAGAGAGTAAGTAAGACAAGTAGATAAACTGGGTTCAGTTTGCAACATCTGGGTCTGGTTAGCCACTCATGAAGCCATAATGTTCCCTCCTTGCCTCAGAACGTTTAACTGTACATACTCGTTCTCAGGACACCAGAAAGATCAAGTATATGTACAGAAGGGGTTTTACTGATGCTAAAAAATGGAAAAAAAATTACAGCAAATTTTAGATTAGAAATACAAGACATATTTTTATTCAATTCACATGGATAGCATTTTAAAATAGGGCTGTCAGAGCACTTCTTCTTGAAAAGATGACGTTTAAGTAAAGATCTGGAGGAGTGAAGAAATTATCTGTTCATATAGGAGGTCTGGAGTTTTAGAAAGGCCCTAAGGCAGGGATGTACCTGGTTCTCAGAGGAGCTGCAAAGAGGTCAACACACGACAATAGAGTGAGAAAGAGGGAGAATTGAAAGAACTGATGCTGAAAGATAAGTAAGTTTGTGCAATTGATCATGAAAAACATAGGAACTTTTGCAGGGAATTTAGCTTTTACTCAGGGTGAAATGCAAAAGCACTAGAGGGTTCTGGGCAGAATTATGTGATCTAAATACTGTTTTCAACTATCATTAAATGACTTTGTAGTTTACAAACTTTTATATTTGAAGAAACACTCTGGTTACTGTGTGGGTAGAGAGGAAAGAGTCAGGGAGCGTGGTGATGAGATTTTACAGTGATCTCGGTGGAAGGTGATAGTGTCTCAGACCAGGTGGTAGCAATGCAGGCTGCAAGAGGTGGTCAGGTTCCAGCGTGTTTCTAAGGTACACTCAACTGACTTTCCTGATAGATGGTCTGGAGCACGTAATTAAGAGAAAGGAATGAGCATTACTCCAAAATGTTTGCTTAAATGGGTAGATGGAGTTACCTACAACTGAGAGGGAATGTGTTGAGAGGAAGAAGTTGTTGAGAGATTGAGGAGACAATCATTTGCCACATAAAATATTTGCAGCATATATTAAACTTCCATGCAGAGCCATCAGGTAAATATCAGGATGCACAGAGTTCAACAGAGAGACATGATTAAAGTTTTTAGAAAAGATGAGGAGAGTTTTCGTTTCTAGCTGTGAAAATAAAATACCATACATTGGGTTGGCTTAAACAATGAGAATAGATTAACTTGCAGTTTAGGCTAGGAAAAGTCCACAATCAAGGCATTATCTGTGGTGATGTTTTCTTCTAGAGCACTGTGGCGTACACAGCCTGGATGCCAGTGACTCTTGATCTTTGGCTTTTCTGTCACATGGAAATGCACATAGCAGCTTCTTCTGGCTTCTCACTTCCCTCCCAGGTTCTGATGACATTCAGCCTCTGGCTGTTCCGTCTGACTTCTCCCTCTCTGTGACCATTCCTACAAGGTCTTCAGTAATAGGATTAGAACGCATAATGATTCAGTTAGGCAACCCCTTATCTGAAGTTACCTCATCAAAGGGGGGAGGGGGAAAATAAATAAATAAATAAATCTTTTATTTAAAAGGTCCTATTTACAAGGATTCACTCCCACAGCAATGGAATAAGTGTAAGGCCATGTTTTTAGAGGTGTAAAGCTCCAAACCGCCACAAGCGTCAATAGTTTTTAATGTGCTAAGACTGAATAAGATTGCCAAAGGAGTACATGGAGATAGGGAAAAGGACCGAAATCAGACTGGGGAATCCTCAACATCAACATGCCCAGGAGAAGAGAAAGGACTGATGAAGGAGACTGAGAACAAAATTCTGTAGGATAGTGAGAGCACAGGAGGGAGTGGTAAACCAAAGTCAACATGTAGTCTTGACATGACCATGTGCCTTGACTGCACCAGGACTGAACTCACGGTGCTTTTCATACCTGTTTCTGACACAAGAAGTCCCATGCCCAGCTCAGCCCTGGTCAAGGAGGAGGGAATGACCAACATTATCATATGTTGCTAATAGGTCAATAATCTAAGCATGGAATATGGACACTACCAGGAAAACGTGGTATTATTCCAAATGCAGAAGTATACACATAACCACTATCGTTGAAGAAGGAGAGTGTGGGAAGTTAATTGAGCATATTCAAATTCAGAATGCTGGAAGGAGAAGGTCCAGGAGGGGTATAGAAAGGGTCCTCATCAGACTCTTCGTTCTGCCCTAGAGGAGGGAGTGAACAGAAACAGGTAGGCCTCCATATCTCCCTTTCCCTAAGAACTTGACCCTCCCTTCCCATTCCACATATTTATTACTTGGCATTGTCCCACTTGTGTATCCATCCTGGGAACTTGCTGGACAGTTCCTCCACCCATCCCATTGCCAGCACTGAGATCATGCTCTGAATATCTCTACACATTACTAATAGACCCGCCTCATCCTTCAATTGCCACAGAGTACAAAAAGAATCTTCACAGGGTGGGAACACATGTTTAATTCAAAGCCGATTATTAATTTTATATCAGAATGTTGCAGTTCTACTCACCCTTTGATTCTCATCTAGAGAGAGTCTTCAATAAATAAACAGGAGAACTTCCAGCTCAAACACTGCATTTCCCGGAATTCCTGATAAGGGTAAGGTGTGTAGGGGTGTGTGAGTGTGTATGAGTATGAGTGTGTGTGTGTGTGTGCACATTGTATAGAAGAATACCTACCTAAAATTTTAGATGCTACTAATCAGATTTTCTTAAAGTATGATGGATGATGGATTTAGGCAGAAAGCAATGGTTGTATGAACAAAATTCACCAGTTTTTAGTCTGTGTTATTACTTTCAGACTGTCCTCCAAAACATCTAACTAATTTTTTTATGGTAGATCAAAGACTGTCCATCAACTGTCCTTCAATTAGGCAAGAGAAAAGATAAGCACAAAAGACTGTAAGATGATCACATGCTTCTGAGACCATCTGCATGAGAGGGTTACTTAACATTCTGGCAAATATCCATCATCAACAAACTCTAATGTGGTAGCTCCCTTCCCTGGTCATTTTTAATAAGGTCCTTCCATGGCTGATCTCTGGGCTAATAGGCAGACAAGAGGCCTAAACTCATTAAATCTAAGTGGAAACACCACTCAGCAGGTGTTATACAGCCTGAATCCCTAAACATCATGCACTATTTATGGCCTTATGAATTTACAAAGAGATTTAGAAATAAAGAACACACCTCCACTCTGGTGTCCCTAATGAATATGAGGCAGTTGGACTAAAAGTAACAACAGAGAGATACAGTAGGATCACTGTCATCACTTTTGCTGGGATGGTAATATTTTCACCAGTGTTCAAGTACTGGATGAGCCAATGTTGTGGGTTGAATAGTGGCCCCTGAAAAAGAGATGTTCAGTCCTAAGACCAGGTATGTGTTGGTGTGAATATGAACTAGTGGGACACATGACTTTACAGATATAAGTCAATCAAGATAAGTTATACTAGAATAGGGGAAGCCCTAAATCCAATATGGCAGAGTTCTTGTGACTGGGAAATTCAGACAAGAGGCACAGACACAGAGGAGTACACCATGAAAATGCAGAGACTGGATGTATGCTGACTCCAGTCAAGGAATGCCAAGCATTTTGGGCAAGACCAGAGTCCCAAAGAAGCAAGAAGGATTCTCCCCTCCACACTGCAAAGGGAGCATGGACTGCTGACATGTTGACTTTGAACTTCTGCCCTCCAGAATTGTGAGAGAACAGAGCTTGTTGTTTTCAGCTAACCAGCTGTTGGTAATTTGTTAGAGCAGCCCAAGGACATTAATATGTGCCCCAACAGGCTTATTGCTTCTGGACATTGGTAGGGACTTTTAGTGTTTCCCTGTAGAGTAGAAGGGATCAGCTTCGTGTCTGAAGTCACTTGCTGTGTAAATAGCAGAGCTCTGATTCAAACCCCGATGCTTCTGTTTGTATAGTCCATGCACTTGGATAGACAACAAAGAAGGAAAAAAATTTTAAAGAAAAAACAATTGTCTTGTGGCCAGGCAATTATGTGATCTGGTTTCTCATCCACACATGATCATCCAGGAAGACATGGAGAAGCTGAATGGGATGTAGAAGAGTAAGGCATTTGAGGAATTTCCTGCACATTATAATACCTGAAGCATGTGTGGCCCCTGCCCAGCAAAGGCAGGTACAGACCTCACCCTCACTTCTTATGATCACCCAAAATGCCATTACAATATTCTCAGCTCAAAAAAACACAAACAATGACAACAACAACAACAAAAAACACCAAATAATCAGGATCTCTGGCCTAGAAGTATGTTGAGAAACTGTGTAGGATTTCTCTTCAGGTATCATATGATTCCGCAAGGATGGCTCTCATTGAATCTCAGCCGCATACTCAGTGCATGTACTATTTTCACAACCTTAGATTTATTTTTTAAGACAACTCCACAACTTCCAGCCATTATTCGTTCAAAAATGCACCTCCAGCCTCTTGCTCCCACCCAGTTGCACCTCTGCCTTTCTCTCCTCAGGCGTCTCCACAGCCCCCTCTCAGGAGCCGGGTGGTCTAGAAGTGCTCATGGAACTTGCGTCCAGACATGTGTGCCATGGGAGTGACTGGCCTTGCTGGCATGCAGTCAGAGTCATCTCAGTGAAATACTATAGACGTGCTGAGCCATTGGTGCATTTCGGGCATCCTCACAGTCCACAGTCTTCTCTTGCCACCGATGTCACCGACACCTTCCTCAGGTAGGTAAGCTCAGAGTACCCCAGCATTGTGACTCAGTTTCCCCCAGACTGCTTCTTTACGCTGGAACAAGGTGTTCTGGCACCGCAGGCTTGATGGAGAAAACCGCCCTTAGCAACTAAGTCTTGGGGAGTCTGTGTGCCTTATTCTTTGCATGGCAAGAAGTCTCTTGACAACCCAGGTTAGGCTTGGCTGTAGTGTTACCAGCTTGCCAGTATTTAAGTCCCTCAAGTGGCCTGCCTCTGACTGACCTGGTCTACTCACTGAAGCCCTTGCATAACACCAGCTGTTCTCTCTGATGAGTGATTTGTTTTACTCTTGAACTTGCAGTCTGATGGTGTGTTTTCAAACTGTCTACTGTTTTCAGAGGGTAGGAGTTTGGGGTATTATTTACTTTTATATTAATATATGGTTTATATAATTCAATAACAGATGCAGAGATAAAACTGGCAGTCATTATGAAACAATTTCAGCCTCCAGACTTATGTTTTGTGCTGCCTTTTTGACTGTGACGATGAAGGGCAGGTGGGAAGCATGTCCTTCCTTACCATCTAGACCTGATCATTTCACCTCAGCAGCCTTCAACAAAGGTACCTTTCTTTAGAATTATTTCCTGTGAGGTTTGGGAGAAAAAAACAAATTAGAGGGAAATGGAGCTTTAATCTTCAGGTAATTAACATGTTAAATATAACAGAAGCTGGAAGAAAAATGTTAGGAGAGAGGTAGAGATATGGGTGTACATTTTTTGGAAAGCACCAGCTAGTTCAGCATAGTCCTTATCATTTTTATTATTGACTTATATAGGATTGTTTACCTGTGTAACTAATATATCATCAATTTGACATATGCTTAAAACTAGAGAGTATGAGATGTATAGTAATGGAAAGTCTTGTGCACGGGGTCACCCACAAATTATCGGGCCATGAACAGGGTTTGTCCTGTGCATGAAATGTTATTAAGTGGATATGAGTGGTATTTTATTCACCAGGTCAATCAGTGAGTAGTTTAATAAGCCAATGCTAAACACCAATGTGAGCTAGATGTTGGTGAAATTAAAATTCAGAGGTTATTCTTGTTTAATATACCTTTGCTTAAGAGAATATAATTACTTTTCCCATGATCTGTTTGTAGACTAGAAGTTGCCTTTCAAGGTAGTGACTTTGTTTACTTTTCCTGTTTGCCACCATTTTATAGTATTTTTTTTCCAGCAAGAAGCTAAATTAAGTCAATTTGAGATAAAGTCATGCTTTAATTAGATTTTTCTGCTTTTGTCTCACATTTGGATCTCACTGTTATGCTTATTAAAATCAAGTTATGTGTACAGAGTTGGTTTTATGCTTTCTTGCTGAAGGTGTCTTGAAGTAAATAAAATTTGAGATTAAAAAAATGCACATCCAATATTTACAATGACCTCAGCCCAGGCCTAGACACTGATAACACAAGGTAACTAAAGTCATTTTTTTTTTAATTGTCTCTTAACACACTTTATTACTTAAACTCTTCAAGATTTAGAAGAGTTAGGGGTGATGGCTAGGTGATTTTAACTACATGCAGTTACTCCTTGAGTGCTATTTACCTGGAGTTAATTTTTTGAATTTCCCAGCTGGGCTGAGCTATTTGTTTTATTTTTTTTTTTTTTGTCTTTGTTTTTTTTAATGTTACATTAAAAAATTATGAGGTCCCCATATACCCCCCACTCCCCTCACCCCACTCCTCTCATAACCACAACCTCCTCCATCATCATGGGACATTCACTGCACTTGGTGAATACATCTCTGAGCACTGCTGCACCACATGGTCAATGGTCCACATTATAGTTTGCACTCTCCCCCAGTCCACCCAGTGGGCCATGGGAGGACATACAATGTCCAGTAACTGTCCCTGCAGTACCACCCAGGACAACTCCAAGTCCTGAAAATGCCCCTACATTACATCTCTTCTTCCCACTCCTTACCCCCAGCAGTTACCGTGGCCACTTTCTCCACATCAATGTTACATTTACTTCCATTACTGATCATAATAGTTCCAGAGCACAATATCAGTAAGTCCACTCTAATCCATACTCTATTCCTCCATTCTGTGGACCCTGGGTTGGTTATGTCCACTCCACCTCTATATCAAGAGGGTGCTTAGATTCCACTTGGATGATGGATGCAATTCTCCTGCTTGCAGTGGTAGGCACTCTTGGCTCCCTGGTGTGGTGGTTGACCTTCTTCACCTCCCTATTAGCTGGCTGGGGTAAGTCTAATAAATCAGAGGTAGGAGTTGCAAGTCTGTTGAGGCTCATGGCCTGGCTGTCACATGGACAGTCCAGAAATTCAGTCCCCTGAGTATACACCAAACCCCATCACCAACCATAGGTCCGGTAAAAGATCACATCTGGGGAAATGGACTTGGCTCAATGGATGGGACGTCTGCCTACCACATGGGAGGTCCACGATTCAAACCCTGGGCCTCCTTGACCCATGTGGAGCTGGCCATTACACAGTGCTGATGAGTGTAAGGAGTGCTGTGTCATGCAGGGGTGTCTCCCACGTAGGGAAGCCCCACACACAAGGAGTGTGCCCCATAAGGAGAGCCACCCAGTGCGAAAGAAAGTACAGCCTGCCCAAGAATGGCACTGCACACATGAAGAGCTGACACAACAAGATGACACAACAAAAAGAAACACAAATTCCCGGTGCCGCTGATAAGGATAGAAGCGGTCACAGAAGAACACATAGCGAATGGACACAGAGAGCAGACAATGGGGGGTGGGGAATAAGAGAAATAAATTTTTTTTAAATCACATCTGATCCAATTCCATCACACTCAGGAACACAAACTCCAAAGTAGGGCCAACTGACATAGCACTGAACTCCATCTGCCATGACCATAGAACCTGTGGGTCTCTGTAGCCCTCAGAAGAACCAATACCTGGAGTTGTATCTACTTTAGCTGTGTCTGGGACTCTGCTGAGTCTGGGACTCTGATGACCTCCCGGCTCTTTTTTGGAGACTCATAGCCATATAAACTCATTTGTCCTTTCCATTTCCCCCTTTTATTCAAAGTCAAAAAGCATTTTTAACACCTGATATTACATGTAGGCTGATATTCTGCTGGTCTGAGTTGACCCTTTTATTCGAAGTCGTTTTCTAGTTACATTATCAGTTGGTACTTGGTTGTAATCCCTCGATGCCAGGGAGGCTCATCCCCAGGAGTCATATCCCATTCTGGGGGCAAGGCAATTCATTTACATGCTGAGTTCAACTTCAAGACCAGCCAATTTGAGCAACATGGAGGCTCTCAGGAGGTAACTCTTAGGCACCCTGCAGCTCTAGGTCTAGTTCTTATTTCAGGCGCACAAGCTCACAAGCATAGTCATTAGTATCAAGGGCTCATTGTTGGACCATACTAATGTCATTTTGTGCCTTTTAAAACTAAAAATCTAATGCAGGGCTCAGCAAACTTTTTCTGTAAAGAGCCAGAGAATATACCTGAAATCTCAGTCACAATTATTCAAATTGGCAGGAGTAGCATGAAAGCAGCCTAAAACAATATGTAAATGAAAGATCATAGTTAATGGTCCAATAAAATATTTATTCATAAATACAGGCAGCATCAGAGTTGGCTCCAGGGTCTTAGCTTGCCACACAAATACTCTAATGAGTAACAGGAAGAATATTTACAGTTTCGATGGACAGGACAAGAACTAATTCTTGGAATTTTTTACTCAAAAATGAGAAAATTTCCAAGGTGTCAGCAGTGCCATGCTCCCTTGGCAGTCTGGAGAGGAGTCTCCTCCTCGCCTCTTCTGGACTCTGGTGTTGCCAGTGATGCTTGGCATTCCTTGACCAAAAGGCAGCATAACTCCAGTCTCTGCCTCCTCATGGTATACTCCTCTGTGTCTCTGCCTTTATGTACAAACTTCATCTTCTAAGAACATCTTTCATATTGGGTTTAGGGCTCCCCCTAATCTGGTATAACTCATCTCTCTGAGAAAGCAAAAAAGCCTCTCAAAGTTCCTGTAAAAATTATTTCCTTCCCATTGTCTCTTATTTTTTTAATATACTTTTTTATTCCTTTTTAAGAAACTTAGATTACATAAATGTTACATAAAAAATATAGGGGATTCCCATATGCCCCACTCCCTACCCCTCCCACACTTTCCCACATTAACAACATCCTTTATTAGTGTGATACATTTGTTACAATTGATGAACACATTTTGGAACATTGCCACTAAGTGTGGATTATAGTTTACATTATAGTTTATACTCTCTCCAGCACAATTTTGTAAGTTATGACAAATTATATAATGGCCTGTATTTGTCATTGCAATGTCATTCAGTACAATTCCCACGTTCCAAAAATGCTCCCTTATTACACCTATTTTTCCCTCTCCTTTTCCTCAGAACTTCCAATAGCCACTGCCTCCACATCAACAATAAAAGTTCTTCCATTGCTAGAATAACAATGTCGATAGTACAATACCAGTAAATCTACTCTAGCCCATCGTTTTTTCCCTAATCCTGAGGATTCTGGGATGGTGATGCCCACTCTTCCTCTAATTGAGAGGAGGCTTAGATCTCATGGGGCAGATGGATGGGACTGTCTTGCTTGCAGTTGCAGACTCTCTCTGTTCCTTGGGATGATCATTGCCCATCATCATCTCCTTGTTAGTGGTCCTGGGTGAGTCCAATGAACTAGAGAGTAGGAGTTACAACTCTGTTGAGATTCAGGGCCCAACTGCTCATTATCTCTTTTTTTTTTTTCCCCATAGTACATTGTCCCTTTTATTATATATAATGTCCTTTTGTAAACTTATACCTTTTTTTTTTTGCATTTAAAGTCTGTTTTGTCCAATATTAGTATACATTTTCCAGTTCTTTTTTGGTTACAGTTTCTATGGAATATCTTTGCCCAAATTTCAGTTTCAGCTGATTTGTGTCCCTGGATCTAAGGTGAGTCTCTTATAGAAGCTTGGGGATTGTTCATGTGTGTTTTTTAAAATTCATTCTGTCCATCTATATCTTTTGATTGTGGTGTTTAATCCATTCATATTCAATGATATTACTGTTACTGCATTATTTACTTCTATCATTTTATTCTTTGCATACCATATGTCATACCTTATTTTTTCTATCTTTTTCCTCTTTTGGCCATTCTTTATGTTAGTTTTCCCTTCTACACTCTCCTCCAACTCTCTCTCCTGACTCTTTCTTTCAGGCTGTAAGGTTCCCTTCAATGTTTCCTGCAAAGCCAGATACTTTTAAAATGAAGTCTCTTTGTTTCTGTTTATGATAGCTGGTATATGGGGACCTCATATTTTTTTAATGTAATATTAAAAGAAAGTGAATAAAGACAAAAAAAAAAAAGAGTGAAAATTCTAATACATTAATTGAGCTGGTTGTCTATTAAGCTAATTTTAGAAGTTTCTTCCTTGTGCTTAGTTCCCTGAAGGATACTAACCAGACCACCTCAGTTTTGCTTACAGGAATATGATAATGTCTCCAAGCAAAACCAGACAGAATAACATCAGGAATAACTTATGACCCACTATATCTGTAACTTTCCTCAGGAAGAAAAAAGCCTGATATCCTTGTTCAATCAGCTGAGAAAGGGGTCATGAAGACCTTGCTAAGGTGTGCTTAATTAGCTGGTGAAACCCAGGACACATTGGATGTGCTTGAGACAATGCAGGACTGAAAAAACGCGTATACACTCCTCACAAAACTCCTGGCATGACTTGTTTTTCTCTCCCCTTACTCCTGTCCTTTGCCTATAAACACCCAGCTCCAATTCTTGCTTTGACCTAATTTGGGGAGGATTCCCCCAGTTCATTGCTTATGCACTTGCAATAAATCACCTTTCCACTGAGAGAAGTTTTTCTCCTTTGTGTCTCTAGATCAAATGGGCTCTTCTTTTAAAAAATAGCCATGCATGTGTAACATTTATATGTGAGTATTTTAAACTTATCCTCAAATTTTGGACAATATTGCTGGATAGAGTTTCTCAGCTGGCAGTTTTTCTCTTTCTGTATCCTAATCACATCATAACACTGTCTTATTGCATCTATAGTTTCTGATGAGAAATCCACACAAAGTGATACTGGGCATCTCTTGTACCTGATGGTTTGTTTCTGCTTTTCTTTTCTCAGAATTTTCTCTTTATCTTGGGTATTTAACACTCTGAGTAGTATGTGTCTCAGGTTGTTCTATTCAGGTTTAATCTGATTGGGTTATTCTTTGCTTCTTTTTTTTTTTTCAAATTCTACTCAATTTATTCATTTTTTTAAAATATTACATTCAAAAAATATGATGTCCCCATTCACCCACACCACCCCCACCCCACCACTCCCCCCACAGTAACACTCTCCCCCATCATCATGACACATCCATTGCGTCTGGGGAGTACATCTCTGGGCATTGCTGCACCCCATGGCCTGTGGTCCACACCATAGCCCACACTCTCCCACGTTCCATCCAGTGGGCCATGGGAGGACATACAATGTCTGGCAATTGTCCCTGGAGCACCACCCAGGACAACTCCAAGTTCCGAAAACGCCTCCACATCTCATCTCTTCCTCCCATTCCCCTGCTCATTACCTCTTGAATGATGAACTACTTGGGAAGAGAGATTCCCCAGGACCTCTCTAAAAAGATCTACTGTGGAACTGTCTTCCTCAATGAGGCCCAACCACTGACTCTCTCCACCTCTGTGTCTGTGATAAATATAGGGTGGCTTGCTCAGAGCATATCTCAGCAGTGATTACCTCACATACTCGTTGCAGTCTCTCATGTGTTACCTTGAAGTGGTGTTAAAGGACTGCAAGGGACTCCATCCTAAGGTGTTAAAACTTCCTGATGAATATTTGTGGCCTAGTTGATAAATTAAGTCTGGGCCCAAGGCCTGGCTCTGTTCTAAAAGGCTGGCTGCTCAGTCATGACAGACACCCCTGGGGGAACATCTCAGTTCAGACTTAACATTTCGACCTCAGCTGTCTACTGGCCAATTCTGCCTCATCAGATGCAAGCTGGATTAGGTAGCCAAAGGGGCACTGGTGCAAAATACCAGAAGTCTGTTGATTTTATAAAAGGTATTTATTTGGGGTAAAAGCCTATAGTTACAAGGCCTAAAGAGTCCAATTCAAAGTTGGTTTCTCATCCAAAGTCATTTGCCACATGTTGAAGCAAGACGGCAGGCAATTTCTGTGAGGATTCAGCTTTCCTCTTTCCTCTTAAGGCTCCATAGTCCCAGCTCCTTCCAATCTCATCTGTAGGCTGGAAGGTTCATTTCTTTCCAGGCCTTCTCAGCTGCTCAGGGCTCTGGTCTCTTCAGCTGCAGAATAGCAGGTGAATGGCTTGACAATCTCTGGGACCCTAGGATCAACGTTCTCCCCTCTGTCATGTCTATGGGGCTCTCTCTCTATTCCCACGTGTCTTCTCCTGTGTGAGTGTGCATTTACATAGCCCAGCAAGAGGGCGGGGACTCAACGCCAGGTCGCCCCAATCACATGGTTGAATCAAAGCCCTAATCTTGATTTAATTAAGTAAATGTAAAACCTTTTAACTTAATACAATCAATGGGTATCACACCCAGAGGAACAGACCAGTTTACAAACATAATCCTTATCTTTTTGGGGGTTCATAAATTATCTCAAACTGCCGCATAAGCCTTGAACTGACAGCCCTGAATGCCTTTGTTGTCCATCATTGCTAACTTCCACAGTCTGTGTCTCAACTTCTAAGCATAACTACAAAACTGTTCAGCCTTTGTTTTTTGTCAAGAGCACACTGGACCCTAAACAGTGGTTCTACAGCTCTTAACTTATGACAAAAAAAAAAAAAAAAAAAAATTGAGCAAGTAAGTTCCCATTCATTGAAGTGTCAGTATTCAAGACCACACTGATACTGTGGTATGACTGACATTTCCAAACAAGATAATTTACTTTGTCCAATGCTCAATTTAAGTATTTAAGATATATTACCTCGTTAAAACCAATAATTTTGTACCTGTAACAGGCAGTACATAATCTAAGCACTGTCCAAAAGATCGTTATTTTTCAGATATACAAAACCTACAGATAAAATAATTGTATTTCATGCGAACTTACAGGTATCAATGAATACTCACCTTAAACTTAATGTGTGATGATCCCATTTCACTTGGATGGAATCTCCTAATTGCCGAGGAAAAATACTTGTTCCAACCCTCTTCTGACACCCTTTTTCATATTTTCATCTGAACGTCCATTTCTGATCTCTCCAGAGAAAGGAAGAAAATATTATTGATGACTAGAGCCACAAACAAGCAGTCTTTTCCTGTTTCATTCCACAAACTAAATCAAAGGGTCCAAAAGCTATTTCTCTTCACTGACCTCTAGAAGAGATATGTAGCAGGCCCCAGGCAACAGGAAGGTCTAGGGCCATTTAGCTGAGCCCAAGAGACTGTCCTTTCAGATTAGATGGGTTTGATTTTTCTCCATTAATATTGTCTTTCAGTTAATCTGCATCATATTTTTATGATCATTTTTCATCTTGTACTTTCAAGTAGAAAGAATTGTTATAGCTCTGAGAAGCAACTCCAGATACAATAGATTCCCAGGTAAGTTCTGAGCAGCAAGGTATTGACAGTTTGCATGTCTCTTTCAGAGGGATAAGAGCAGAAATTGAGAGGGAGAGCTAAGTTTCAAGGAAGTTCAAAGCTCGACATCACACTTTTGCACTGGAACCAGAAAAAAGGAGAAATTGGTCAGCCCTGAGGCCAGTAAAAACAATAATGTTTTGTTTTAGTTTTTTTTCAAACCACAGTTGCAAGGATGCTTCTCTGGGACAAGATATTACTCTGTCCCTTGATTGTAAGTAATAATTGAATAACAAGTATCCCGTAATTCAGCCAATGCTTCAGATGGGTCCTCAAAGTGGGAAGATAGTGGGTTTGGGGAAGAGCACCAGTGATGGAGACGGGCAAAGGTTATGCTAATGCAATACCTGAAGGAACCCGTGTGAAGCAGCCACTTGAAACTAACAAAAATTCACACTGAGGTTCCTGGATATTTTAATTGACATATTGATTCTTTTCTTGATTCCTTTCTTACATGAATAGGTTCTCTCCCCAAGGTCTTAAATTAAAATTTGCTGAAGTTGTGGAAGCATTTGGGACATTTCAAATATGCAGAGCGAACCTGTAGAAGGAACCATTGGAGGAAATACCTAAGAAGATGGATTTTCAACATGGTTCAAAGGAGGAGCCTAGCTGCCAGTTGGACAGGGTATCATCTGAACCCTTTCTCAGGAGACTTATGACAAATTGGATGGGTCAAGAACACAAATGTCTGCAGGAGCTGGGAAAGTATCACAACTTCATGAGCAGACAAGATGGGAGTCAGTAGGGAGGAACAGAGGTGGTGAAGCCCCTGAGCTATTGTCACCTTTAAAAGATGTGACTGAGCCTCAGCTCTAGTTAACGCATGCATTGAGGTAACGGACACCCAGGGTGTCATCAACATCTCCAACTTTTTAAGATAAGAAGGAATACAGGCATTCTGTGTGCACTCTCCCCATTATAAAGTTGAGCACCCAAGTCTATATATTATAAATAATGTTGCATACACTCATCAGAGCAGGTCTTTGAGCCAGATCCACCACACTATGACAGCAGTATGTGAGTTCCCCTCATGTTATAGACAGTTCAGTACAACTCTTCTTTTTTTTTTTACCTTGAGAGATCCACACCTTCAGGAAGGAGGTGTGTGTCCACGTTGTAGGAAGAGCTGTGCTGTGAGTAGTACCCATTTAGAGGTGTACTTTGTACTTTGGTGCTCGGTGGAGGGCTGTGAAGAGAACGCCCCAGGGGCTCTCTATGTGGCGGTGGGGGTGGGGGAGTATGAGGCCACAGAGTTAAAAGTCTTCAACCGTCGTTCCCTCTGCCACCCTTCACAAGATGCGAGGTTCCAGACTGCACAGTTTATTTTCTCAAGGGTGACGGAGGGAGTTTCAGTGGCCCAAGCGACAAGATGCTCCCTCTAGCGTCTTTCAGGCTCACAGGTTCGTCACCACCTTGGAAAGGCCGCGGGATTTAAGCCATCTACTAGAGCGGGTCTAAGGAACCACCAATCAAATCCCGCCCGTCTCTGCAGGGCAGGAGGGACCAAGCTCTCCAGATGTGAGGTGTGGCGCTCCTTTGCTTCCTCCTCTCCCATTGGCCCTTTGCAAACCGAAGAGGTTTTTTTATTTTTGTTTTTGCTTTTCCACTGATTGGGCGAGGTCGAAACGGAGAATGGGAGGTGAATGGGGTCTTTGATAGGTTTCTTTTTTTTCTTGGTTCCAAGAGGGCACAGCCATGAGGGGAAGGCAGTCTGAAACCGTATTTCTGCCATTTCACGCAGAATGGCAGCCCCATCGAGATGATCGGGTGTGTGGCCAGGAAAGGGGAGGGGGGCAGTGGTCTGAGATGGTAAAGGGCTTCTGCCTTGGGGTCCGGGAACAAAGAATTGAGAGACTGGGAATCTGCGTGACATCTGTGTTGGGAGCTAGGATTACAGAGGGGAACGGGAGAGATGGGTAGGGGTGCAGGATCACAAAAGGGACTGGAGTGTGCCTGGGGTTCTGTCTCTTCACCAGGGCTCTCCTCCACCCCCACCCCTGTTTCAGGTCTGGTGTGGAAGTGTGAGAGTGTGGGATGTAAGCATCACAAGGGGCTACCCTATATCTAATTATTACTTACATTCTCATCACCAATAAAAACGCCTTCACACACAATAAATGAAAAACACTGTGCATAAGGTTTGAACAAATAAGTGCAATTCCTGGCTGAATGGTATGAAAGACAGCTAACTAGGTCATTAGCCCTGTACCCTGCACACTGATCCAGGTAAACATTTGTATCTGTATTTATATAAGGACACACATGGTAAATTATTGCATTTTCAGAGACGGGATTATGGAATGGCCAGAAAAAAAACAGGAAAAGAAAAGAAAAAATTGTGTGAATCAGTTTATTAGGTTTATTAGAAGTTTATTAGTTTATTAGAAAATGGTGTGATACCACTTTGAGAGTGAAATATCAGCTTCTACCTAGAAGCTAGAGCAATGATCTAGCATTTCTTACTTAGCACACAGGCCTTTCCCACATAGGACGCATTTCCCCATCTCATTGCATTTTTCCACACCAATTCCTCTGCCTAGAATGTCATCCCTTCCCTAATAGTTCAGCAAATTCCTGGTCATCCATCATTGTCCTGTTTAAAGGATCTCTTCCTATAAGCCTCTCCATTGTGCTTCCCTCTCCATTGTGCTCCCTTAAAACAACATGCTGTGGCCAGTGTATTTTTTCATGAACAGAGTCTAGATACAAGTGGCAAGCTGGATGCATTGTACTTAAATGAGCTACATCCAAAGAAGCAGTGGGTTGCCTTAGGTAGTGTTTGAATAACCAAGAGAAAAAACAGTGACTCATTGCACAAATGAACCATGTACTAATCTGTAGGTTTCTTCGTGGCCAAGACTCAAAACCCTTCTGACTCTGCCTGCTCCACACCCAGGAGCCGCTGTATATCTACAGTCCCATAGGGTGGGGACAAGTTGCCCCTGACCCTCAGTACACCAGTACACTGTGGTTCTGTTCCCACAGGAGCTGTGGCACAGAGGTTGGGTAAGACAATGAGCCCTAATGCTGGCTGAGGAGGGGACAGCCACTGAGGCAAAAGGGAGACCAAGAAATGCTCAGGGGCCATGACTACAATTGGGGGATGAAGGTGACAGAATAGCACCCAGAGTGAGAGCAGAGGGCTCTGAGGGTAGGGTCATAAGGTAGCATGCCATGACTGGGATGGTAATTAGGAGATCTTTTGTTCCTTCGTTATGGGCACCTAATCATAGGAAGCTCCAGATATGGGCAACTCTTGACTTTGTCTCCTCACAATGCTTGGGCTCTTCAGCATGGTGGGCTCATTCCATGCCCCACTTCAAGGGTTAACCTGGGCTCAGTGGTTTAACATCCAGCACGTGCAAATGGCCAATCCCCTATGTGATGATGAAATGTGGGTAGTTAATAGTTATAGAAGACGATATAAAGACATGAACACTTTTCTATACACCTTATAGAAATGTAACTAGAGTTTGTGCGTATCCAAATCTTCCCGTATGAATGACTCACAGAACTATCATCAAAGTGGAGTATAGGTGTCTTTAACATACTGTAACCTCACAAAATGGTATCAGAATTATAGAAACTGCCAGTGTTTGGCAGACTCTTGCACAGATGCACTATATTGTTGCCTGTGACAAGGGAAAGCCACAGGACCCCCCTCAATATCCAGCAATTCCAGCTCACTTGGATTCTATCTTCTAAGCTCACAGATCAGCACTTTGTGCCATCCCTCATCTGCCAAGTCCTCCACTCACAACAATGCTCCCAGTGCACTATCCACCCAGATATCAGCACCCATCCTCATAACCTCAAATGCCAGTATCATTTAAGCTGTGCAGAGTGACCTCCTTGTTCTCTTGCAATAAATGCCTTCATGGAATCATCCCACCATCTATATGAGTCTCTTTTGGCCCCTTTGTTGTCATTTTGTCACCATCTGATCTAGAGACTGTTTCCCTTTCTTCATTCTGAGTTTTGTGGGAAATAGTGAGACCTGCAGAATAAGAGGCTCCTTGGATTGTGAGCCACACAGACTTTCCCTCTCCCTCCATTCAGCTGAGGCTGGAGTTCACCTGGCATGTACCTCTTTTCCTCTCAAGATAAAAAAATTGATAATCATTTTACTGGAGTAAGACTCGTATATGACCAAGTTTTCAGAAACACTGAGAGAAATACATCTTTCCTCTTTTAAGGGTGAATAAGAGAAGCTGACAAAGAACCTGAATATCAGCATTTATGCTGTGCTAATGCCATGTAACTCAGGAACTTAGAAGTATAACTTGATAGTACATACTTATGTGATCAATAAAAATGACAAAAAACAATTTTATTACTTCATAAATATAGTTCAGTTGCTGTTAACATATTGGTCCCACAGGCAAGAAGAATGACAGGGACCTGGAAATACAAAAGGTAAGTGCCACTTGAATGGAGATCCTTTCCGTTTTGCTTGTTCTATGAATATATTTTAATAATGAAGTATTATTAAGAACTAGGATACAAAGTCTTGATAAAGCATGTATTCAGTCTAGATGATTATGCCCATTTTAGAGGTGAGGAATCAGAGGAACACAAATAGATAGGATTCACCTTAATCTTACAGTGCATCCTGGCTGTGATGGCTAGGCTAATGTCTCACCTCCATCAGGTAATGGTGCCCAGCTGTTTGGGCAAGCAAGTACAGTGCTAATTGTAATACAAGGGCATTTCATGGACTTTAATCATCAGTAAGTTGATTGCACAGATGGCTTATTACATATACAATCAACTGAGGAGATTGCTGTCAGCAATAAGTAATGTTTCATCCAATCATTTGAAGGCCTTAAAAGGAGAAATGATTTCAGCATTCAGAGAGAGAATTCCCATCTCTACTTCAGATAGCCAGCGTCTCCTGGGAACTCAATGAGGACCTTCATCGGATTCCCTGGCTTGCATCCTGCCCTACAGAATTTGGACTTGTGAATTCCAACAGTCGCATGAGACAATTTTATAAAATCTCATATTATTTACCAATATCTCCTGTCAGTTGTTTCCCCAGAGAACCCTAATACACTGACTTCCTCTAATAAGCAGCCCGAAATGATGGAAAATACATGGGTTTGTGTTTTTTTAAAGATTTATTTTTTATTTATTTCTCTCCCTCCGCCCACCCCCAGTTGTCTGCTCTTTGTGTCCATTCGCTGTGTGTTCTTCTGTGACCACTTCTATCCTTATCAGTGGCACTGGGAATCTGTGTTTCTTTTTGTTGCATCATCTTGTTGTGTCAACTCTCCATATGTGCGGCACCATTCTTGGGCAGGCTGCACTTTCTTTCGCTCTCCGCGGTTCTCCTTACGGGGCGCACTCCTTGCGTGTGGGGCTCCCCTATGCGTGGCACAGCACTCCTTGTGCACATCAGCACTGCACATGGGCCAGCTCCACACAGGTCAAGGAGCCTGGGGTTTGAACCACGGACCTCCCATGTGGTAGGCGGACTCCCTATCCATTGGGCCTAGTCCACTTCCCAAATATGTGGGTTTTAAAGGGACATTGTCCTGGTTCTGTCTCTACTTGCTATTGCTTCATTGTATGTGCCTCAGTGTACTCTTCTCTATCATAGAGTTAATAATCCCTATGTTGTGGACTACTGTGAGGGTTCAACTAATCAATTTCTTTAAAGAGCTTAGTCCTATGAGGTTGCTTTAAAATCAGAGTTTTCAATTTATTCAACACAATTCACAATACGAAAAAGAATAAGTTAATTGTCCTTCCCAATGTCTAAGGTTTTCTACCACATAAAAAGTAGATGTTACTTTAAACCTCTCCAATAGTAACAGATGAGAGCTTGATTCAATATGCTGACTTTTATACACAAGATGTTACCAGTTTCCCATTAGGAGGACAAATGTCTGAGTTCTTCCACTGCACTTGACATTTTATGCTGAAGGCTTTCATTCTCTCAGGCTTCCTTGGGACCAGTGACACACATGAGCATATGGAAATGTTTAGTGTTGTTAACCCACAAGTCACATCACCCAAGTCCATGCAGAAGCTTCAGCACCTCAGGGCTTAAGAAAACTGAATTAGTCCATGGTGTGAGCTTACCAACAGCAGATGTGCTAAAGAGAAATACATGGAACTTGTAGTTGCCACTTTCTTCCAGCACTGTTCATGTCAGCACTGTTTAACTAATAAAAATTAGAAACAAACAGGAAATGTCCCTCAATGTGGGACTGCTTAAAATATGATGATACATATACCCTTACAATGGAATACAATGTACCATTAAAAAGAAGGACAAGTTTTGCTATTGCCATGGGTTACTACCAAAATATATTATAGTGTTCCAGATTTACCTGTAAAACACTGTGTTTTGATGGGGGGATAAAAGGGGATGCTCACATCTATATACAGCAATGAGCTAATATATTTGTGTATACACACACACATTGTGAAAGGGTTCAAAGAAATAGAATAATTATTGCTTTGGGAAGTTAAAAACTGTGGCTGAATCAAAAAGGATTAAAAAATCTTTTCACTGGTCATGATTTCCTAATGTTCAAATTTACATTTTGCCATATGCGTATATCTGCATATGTAAAGCAGAAAGTCAAACAGGCAACTCACTCTAACCCTTTCTCAGCCTGCACAGGAAGGGTTCTGGCTAGTACAATGAAGATGTGATCAAGTAAAACTTAAAACTACCCTAATAATGTAATATTAAACGACTCGGAAGTCTGAGGGATGGGGAAATCCACATCCTTCAAGCGCCAAAACCCCTTGTAGAGAGTATGAGAACACCCCATATATCCTCTCTTCTCCCTCCCCTCCCCTCATCCATCTGATATCCAGCCACTGTGGTGCTCAATTGGCACTTATTAAATTTATCTGTCCTTTGCCTTTTTCACGTTGGAAAAAGAGCATAAATATCCCAAGGCACACAGTTGGCGTTCATTAAATGTATCTGTGGCACACAGTTGGTACCCATCAAATATGTCTGTCCCTTACCTTTTTTAATTTGGAAGAAAAGCATCAATATTCCAAGGCAGAAGATGGCAGGAGACAGCTTGGGGACCAGTACGCTGAGGAAGGGTTAGAACCTTGTGCTTTGGACGTGATCCGCTCCGAGATATTTAAATCCTATGTGCTTATATCCCTGTGCTTTCGTTCAGTGATTTTAAAAAGGGCTGTTGAAAGTTTCAGACCGTCTCGGCTGAGAAGAACCAGGAGGAAACCTAGTATGCCCTCGGCAGGCCGGGTCCCCGTCGCGCAGCGCCCCCTGCCGACCAGTGAGTGACGGTCGCGGAAACCGGCTCCAGTCTGCTCCTCCTCGGTCCGCTCGGGACAGCTCTTTCCACATCTGTGCCGAGTACTTCCGGGGTTGTTTCTACATATAAGGTGGAATCCCCTCCGTGTGTCGCCTCCAAGGCCCTCTCCAGAGTCCGTTTTTTTCCTGGCAGTGGCAAAGTGTTTGAGGGAAAGGGGTCTTAGAGGACTGGTAAAGGACCTTGAAAGAGCCAACACCCAGAACGTTTAGCATCACCGATCTGGAGTTGTTTTAGAGCATCTAGAGCGAAAATCCCTCTCGTCAACCCAGAGAGCATCACCCCCAGGGTGGGTACACGAATTTAGGCACCTCTGCTTGGTGCTTGCAAGGGACTGGGAGATGGAACCAAAAAATACCTAGGTATAACCCCTACCCTTAAAGAATCTTCAGTCCACGGGTGCTTGTACCAGAGGTGAAGGAGCTGCGTGGATGTGGGGAAAGAAGTTGAAGGAAAACTGTGGCCCATGAGAAGATGGACCAAGTACAGAAATTACCAGATATTAGTTGTAATGGCCCAGCCTTCGCTCCCCTTATTGAAAATCATATCCTGGTTTGTTTTGGAAAACTACCTCCCACCCGTCCCCAGCCTGTGGTTTGCGTTGCCTGGCACCAGTCCCCACTCCCATCCCCATGCATACCCTCATGGCACATACTGCCCATTCCTCAGAACAGAGTGGTTGGGAGAGGCACCTGACCCAATCACAGACATATATACTGGGAATGTTGGGAGCTGAAGGCAAGTGCTAGCTGCTGGACTTAATCCTGAGAAAATATAAATCCTCTCAGAGTTCTCACAAACATGATGAACAGTCCCCTGAGAGGACAGTCCAGAAAGTGGAGAGAGGGATAGAAAAGAGAGAGTAATTGGGTTCTGTTTTCATCATCTGAATTCTGATAAGAGTTCATGGCACCATAACCATCCCTTATCACCTCAGACAATTTAATGGTTTTATATTAGAAATCCATAAAGTGTTTCTTATTCATTTCCACATGGGTAGCATTTCTAAACAGTCCTGGGAAAGTAGTTCTCCGTGAAAAGATAACATTCAGGCAAAGACTTAGAGAGGGTGAGGAAGGGAGCCATGCACTTAGGGGCTAAGGTAGGTGTAGGAAAGCCTAAGGCAGGGATGCACATGGCGTCTTCAAGGAACAGCAAAGAGGCCAGTGTTCTAGACAAGAGTCAGTAAAAGAGAATAGGAGGGGATTAGTTCTGAAAGGTAAGGATATGGGAGGACAGATCATGTAAGAACATATGGACTTTTGTAGGAATTTTAGCTTTCACTTGGAGTGAAATGAACAAGTGCTAAAGTGTTCTGAGGAGAGTTACAAGACCTGAGTTATGTTTTTAAAGGATGACTCTGGCAGTCATGTGGGTGGGGGCCGGTGGAAACAAGGAGCACAGTGGCAACGCTTTTGCAGTGAGCCCAGCACAGGTGATGGTGTCTCACACTAGGTGGTGGTAGTGGACTCTGAAGGAGGTGGTCAGATTTAGGCATGTTTGAAGGTAGAACAACTGACTTTCCTGATAGATGTAAGAGGGAAAAAGGAGTTAAGGAGTACTCCAAAGGATTTGCCTTTAAGTGGAAAGCCAGAGATGGGAATGTTGAAGAAGGAACAGGGAGTGTGACTGGGAAGAAGATAATTATTTCCATTTTGGACTTAAAAAGTTTGTAACACATTAGACATCTATGGGGAACTACCAAAGACACAGATGGACGACCATGTCTAAAGATCAAGAGAGATATGTGGGCTTAAGAACCGAGAGATGTTGCTGAGTCAATAGCATTTAGAACCCTAAGACCAGATAAAATCACCAAGGAAATGGAGTACATGGAAAAAAGACCCAATAACTAATCCCTGGGCAACTCCAACATCAACAGACCAGGGAGAAGAGGGACTAATGAGGGAGACTGAGCACCAGAGTCCCGTGATATAGTAAGAAAAATCAGGAGAGAGTGACTTGTAAGCCAACACACAGCCTTCACTGCACTAGCACTGATCCCCCAATGCTTTTCTTACTGTTTCTGTCACAGGAAGCCCCAGTCCTGGTAAACACTCATCGTGGAGGAGCGAGTGATTAACACTGTTAATGTTGCTGATTTGTCAATAAGCTTGAGCACAGAGAGTGGACCCTGTTGGGGGAAGGTGGTCTTATTCCAAATGCAAGGGGCTTTCCATGACCCTATTGTTGGAAAAGAGGAATCTGGGGAGCAATTGAGGAGATTTCTAAATTTCTGAGCCTAAAAGAAGACAGTCTGGCCCAGCAGGTAAGCAGGAAGAGGATCTACATCAGAGTCCTGTTTTCTGTCCTAGAGGAGGGATAAAGAGAAGAAGAGGGAAGCAGACTTGGCCCAATGGATAGGGTGTCTGCCTACCACATGGGAGATCCACAGTTCAAACCCCGGGCCTCCTTGACCCGTGTGGAGCTGGCCCATGCACAGTGCTGATGCGCGCAAGGAGTGCCCTGCCACGCAGGGGTGTCCCCGCGTAGGGGAGCCCCACACACAAGAAGGGCGCCCCGTAAGGAGAGCCGCCCAGTGTGAAAGAAAGTGCAGCCTGTCCAAGAATGGTGCCGCACATATGGAGAGCTGACACAACAAGATGACGCAACAAAAAGAAATACAGATTCCCATGCCGCTGAGAACAACAGAAGCAGACAAAGAACACGCAGCCAATAGACACAGAGAACAGACAACTAAGGGGGAGGGAGGAGAGAAATATATAAATAAATAAATCTTTTTTAAAATATTGACAAAGACAGAAAATATTGATTGAAATAAAATTATTGTTATTTACAGATTGCCTTATTACTTTGTCCAACAAGCTATTTAATTAATTTATTCTAGAGAGGACCAACTGTAACATAAACCTCGTCTTATTTCTTTACATAGAAAATTCTACATTTTCCTAGCTGGAACGAAAAGAGGGGTTGACTAATCCATAACTTATTCTCCCTTATGTGTGTTCCCTAATTTAATATTTGTGTCATTACTTAAAGCACCATAGTTGGAAGCATGAGCATTTCAATTCAAACGAGTAAAGTCCTAAGTCTCTTCTTTTACTTCTCTGTGGCAGAAAACATTCCAAATACCTCCATACAAATGGTCCATCATGATACTCTAGCCCATTTCCTGGTGTATGGTCCTGAGTTGGATGCCTGATCAATAAGCTGCATCTCTGTGCCTTGCTCTCATTTCTCATCGTCCTCCCTGGTAGCCTAAGTAAAGAGAAGGGATTATGCACTAAGTCTCACAGACAACAGAAAACCAAACCATTTAGCAAACACTGAGCACCTACTACAACCCAAGTGCAAAGTGAGGCACTGGGAATACAGAGATAAGGTCAAGATAGCTTGTACTCCTGCAGGGAACCAAGAATGACTGAGAATCCCAGGCAGGCTATTTGAAAGGTCATTCTGCTCATACGGACACTCTCAGGAGATTTTAAATGCGAGTCTCTTCCCAGCCTTCCACGTCTTGGAACACAGTCATTGCAGGAAGCCCCTGCATAGGCCTTTGGAGACAAGCCATAATAAAAGCACATGAGAAACTCCTAGAAAATGTAGGAAAACATCTTAGAGATCTTGTGGTAGGCAGTAGTTTCTTAAACTTTATGCCCAAAGCATGAGCAATAAAAGAAAAAATAGATAAATGGCACCTCCTCAAAATTCAACACTTTTGCACCTCAAAGAACTCTGTCAAAAGGATGAAAAGGCAGCTGACTTAATGGGAGAAAATACTTGGCAATCACATACCTGATAAGGGTTTAATATCCATGATATATAGAGAGATCATACATCTCAACAATAAAAGACAAAGCATCCAATTAAAAAATGGGCAAAAAACTTGAAAAGACAATTGTCCAAAGAAGAAATACAAATGGTGAAGAAACACATGAAAAAATGTTCATCACTAACAACTAGGGAAATGCAAATGAAAACTACAGTGAGAGATCATTTCATACATATTAGACTGGCTGCTATTAAAAAGTCAGAAAACTGTAAATGTTGGAGAGGATGTGGAGAGATTGGAATGCTTATTCACTGTTGGTGGAAATGTAGAATGGTACAGCCACTGTGGAGAACTGTTTGGCAGTTCCTAATGAAGTTTTGAGTATAGATTTTCCATGTGACCTTGCAATACCATTGCTAGGCATATACCCAGAAGAACTGAGAGCAGTCACACAAATAGACATCTGCACACCAGTGTTCATAGCAGCATTATTCACAATTGCCGAAATTTGGAAACAACCCAGGTGTCCATCAACTGAAAAATGGATAAACAAATTGTGTTGTGTACACGTGATGGAATATTATGCAACAGTAAGAAGAAATGAAGTCATAAAACATATGACAACACTGATGAACCTGGAAGACATTATATTGAGTGAAGCAAGCCAGACACAAAAGGACAAATACTGTATGATTGCCCTATTATGAACTAAATATATCATGTAGGCAGCGGACTTGGCCCAGTGGTTAGGGCATCCGTCTACCACATGGGAGGTTCACGGTTCAAACCCCGGGCCTCCTTGACCCATGTGGAGCTGGCCCATGCACAGTGCTGATGCATGCAAGAAATGCCCTGCCATGCAGGGGTGTCCCCGCATAGGGGAGCTCCACGTGCAGGGAGTGCACCCCATAAGGAGAGCCACCCAGCGTGAAAGAAAATGCAGCCTGCCCAGGAATGGCGCCGCATACATGGAGAGCTGGCACAACAAAAAGAAACACAGATTCCTGGCTGCTGACAATAACAGAAGCAGACAAAGAAGACACAGCAAATAGACACAGAGAACAGACAACCAGGAGAGGAGCAGGGGGCTAAGGGGGGGGAGGAGAAATAAATAAATAAAACTTAAAAAAAAATAAAGTTGTTTTGCTTTCAGCTCCTTCATTAACTGACTTTCAAAAGTCATTTTCCCCTCCACTGACACCTCTTCCCCCTCCCCTACCTGGAAACACTCAGCCAAAGTTGTCAGCTTTACAACAGGGCATTTTACAGGCTAGAAGGGAGGGTGAATTGGAAGCACTTCAAATGACCTTTCCAGTTACAATATGAGAAAGAGTAGCTCCTGGAGTTGATCCTCAAAATCCGAATGGAGTTTGCAAGTTCACTTTCCATTTAAAATTTTGAAAGCATTAAAAGCAGCAGTGCAACAATATGGTCCAAATTCTCCTTTTACCTATGGTGTGGTGCAAGGTCTTGCTGAAGGCTCTAGGCTAATTCCAGCTGACTGGTCCATGTTTGGCATGCATCACTCTAGGGTCTGCAGAGTTTTCACAATTCAAAATCTGGTGCACAGACAGAGACTCAGACTGCTCATAATAGAGCCCATAATATCCCAATTTCCTTGGATCAGTTAGTGGGGGTGGGGAATTGGGTGGGAGCAGAACAACAATTAATAATGGATGAACAAGCCATTGCACAGGTTCAACACTGTTGCTTAAGAGCCTGGGAAAACATTAAGGTTAAAGGCCAGCCTCTGGTATCATTTCAAAAAATACTACAAGGACCTAAAGAACCCTACCCTGACTTTATCACCTGGTTACAAGAGGTTATCAAAAACCAGGTCAATAACTTGAGGCTGTGAATACTATTTTGCAGCTAATGGCTTATTAAAATGCTAAAAAGGATTGTCAGAAAGCTATAGGGATTATGAAGGGTAAAGTGGATTTGACTGGATACATTAAATTATGCCAGGATGGAGGGATGGAGGGTCACCATGCTACAATGATGGCTCAGGCTATGGCAAGGATGAAAATCAATAGGAGGTTCTCTGGAAAATGTTTTAATTGTGGAAAAATTGGTCACATGAGAAAAGATTGTCAAACAAGGTTTGAGGGAAAAGCAATGCCACTTGGACAGAATATTTCTGCTCAGAAACAACTTGAGGGGAAATGGACTTGGCCCAGTGGTTAGGGCGTCCGTCTACCACATGGGAGGTCCGCGGTTCAAACCCCGGGCCTCCTTGACTCGTGTGGAGCTGGCCCATGCACAGTGCTGATGTGCGCAAGGAGTGCCGTGCCACACAGGGGACATCCCTGCATAGGGGAGCCCCACGCACAAGGAGTGCGCCCATAAGGAGAGCCACCCAGGGTGAAAGAAAGTGCAGCCTGCCCAGGAATGGTGCCGCCCACACTTCCCATGCCGCTGACGACAACAGAAGCGGACAAAGAAACAAGACGCAGCAAATAGACACAGAGAACAGACAACCAGGAGAGGGGAGGGAATTAAATAAATAAATAAATCTTTAAAAAAAAAAAAAAGAAAACTTGAGTCATGTCCTCATGGTAGCAAATGGATGTAACTCATTTCCTCTTTTGGAAAATTATGTTATGTTCATGTCTCTGTGCATACTTGTTCAGGATTCATTTGGGCTACAGCTCAGACTGGAGAAACTGCTCAACACATAAGACAGCATTTGTTAGCTTGTTTTGCTGTAATAGGACTTTCTCAGTCTCTAAAAACAGATAATGCTCTTGCTTATACCAGTGTTTCCCTTAAAAGATTTCTAGATAGTTGGAGTATTTCACATATTACAGGACTTCCTTATAACCCCCAAGTGCAAGCTATTGTCGAGTGAGCAAATCAAACCCTTAAACTCATGTTACAAAAACAAAAAGGGGGAGACAAGGAAACACCGCAGGTGCAGTTACATAAAGCACTCTTAATTTTCTTAACTGTGATCACCCTGGAAGGGACAGCAGGTGAAAGACATTTCCAAAATAATTCTAAAACTCAAACCCAAACACTGTCTGAAAAACCTTTAATTTGGTGGAATGATGCATTGAGCAATGAATGGTCAACAGGGAAGCTGTTAACTTGGGGAAGAGGGTTCGCTTGTATTTCTCCAGGAGATGGAGAATGTCCTGTGTAGGTGCCAGCTCACTGAATAAAACTGTATCATGAATGCCAAAAGATGACAAAAGTTCCTGTGGGACCCAGAACCTCCAGTCTTACAGATGGAGAGAGTGATGCTGGAAACTACATGGCTAGGTTCCACTCTGAAGACTAGAGCAGCTTCATCCCCGCCCCCCTCCCCCCCATCTGGGGGGGCAAATTAAAAATCTGAGTCAAGAAGCTGAATAACAGTTGGAAAAGGAGGAATTGCCAGTTACTGCTCCCAGCTTGCTGGTAGTTATATTAGCCATATTAACAGCAACCATAAGTGCTTTGCCTGTAGCAACAGCTGAAACTAATTATACTTATCGGGCATAAGTTCCTAACCCCCCTTTACTTTATCCTGTACCTTGGATGGAAACTCCTCCTCAGATTTATGCTAATGACTCTTCCTGGGTCCCTGGGCCAGAAGACTCCTGCTTACTATTACATCTACAAGAGGAAGGCACTAGTTTTAATGGGACCCTAGGATTCACTGAGCTGCCCTTATGTGCTGGCCCTGAAGATGGGTGTTTAAATCTAACATACCAAACATGGTTGTCAGTCACCCCTAAACATGGGAATGTTTCAAGAGCTCAATTACATCTTATATCAGGATTAAGTTTTTAATATGAACATTATAATAATATAGGCCTTAATTCTTCACACAAACCTATGTGTAGACATTATTCTTTAGGGGACCCACAAAGTGAGCACCTTCATTGGGAAAACTGTTAAGGGTCTACTAGTGTACTGCTAATTAATGGTTCCTATGAATTGTAACTGACTGGTCCCCTAAGGAGCATGCAGTTCTGAATTGCCATATGAATAAGACCTGTTCTATTCATGAAGTACTAAGAAGTAATGTGAATAGACATAATCTTAATACTGTTATTACAACTTATGCAAAGCACCTCATTATCTGGCATGGGATGGGGATGGTCCCACCTTTTCCAATATTAGGCCAAGGGTCAACTTAAGTAATACTGTGGAAAATTCCCTTCAGTTTAAGGTCTATTTGCATATGGGAAGGCTGCTATCACTATTCCAATAATTATACTTTATTATTTTACACTTCTAACAATTTCTCTTTCTATATTTAGTCCCGTGTTCGTAATCCATATGTTTTCATGACCAGAAGCTTATACCTAAATCAGACCAGCTGAGAAGTTCAGTGTGAAAATAATTCATTTCTCAGATGCATGCAACAAGCCCTCCGGGATATGAAGCAGCAAGAAATTGCCAAATCTGCCTTCACTGCTATGCAAAATCAAAAAGGGGGAAATGTGGGGAAAGAGTTGGAATTTGAATGTGGGAACATGGTCTGAAGTTGAAACATTTCCATAACACAGATAAAAAGTGCAGGCTTGGGAGCACTAGGCCTTGACTAGATGGAACACTGTCTGGTCAGCATGAAAATTGTTTGCAAGGGGAGGCATTTGAACTTTGTATAATCTATTCCCTATTATTGTAGATGTTACTCCTGTTCCCTATTATTGTAAATGTTACACCCATTCCTTATTACTGTAAATGTTGCAGTTTTGATAATGAACAGCTGCTTGGTAATTCCCAGATAAATACGATGTGGAAACTAGGGTTGAGGCTCTCAGTTCCAGAAGCTGGGTGTCCCCTGGTCCCATCTTTGTTTCCTCTCATGTCTTTCTCTGTCCTTTATTTCTTAAGTACTGCATCACCTTCTCTTCAAGGCAACCAATTGCTGAGCTAGCACAGCAATTAGTTAATAGTCCGAATATGTTTGACACTTCTCACTCCCTTCATATTTAGCCTTTCACCCTCTTCTTCCCTGTCTTCTTTCCTTTCTTTGGCTTTCTTCCTCACCAGTCATTCATTTCCCACACCCTTCTCTCTCTGTGTAATTTTTCTTTAGCTGCTTGTGGGGGGTAGGAAACATTTAGAGGTAGTCAGTGTATCTATTTCAAATTCCAGAATTTCTCTGTCACTTTCTAATTGAAATGCTTTGTTTAAGACCACAGTATTTGAAAACAATATGAAATCTGGAGTGTTGAGTGAACACAGGGTCGAATTATTCTGGAAGTGCTTTCTTCCTTCTGCAAATTCTACTCTTAAGAACATAGAATGCATACTTCTAAGAAGGGCCGTGTTTCAGTATCCCAGCTGCTAAAACAATAATGATAAAATGGGTTAACTTAAATAACAGGAAATTTATTGGCTCATAAAAGTCCAAAATTTAGGTGCCAGCAAGGTAATGCTTTTTCCCAGAATATTCTGAAATTTCAGAACTGGCTGCTGGTGATTCTTGGTCCTTGACTTTTCTGTCACATGACAATGCAAATGGCATCATATTCTCCATTCTCTTCCAGGTGGGTTCTGTTGTCTTCCAGCTACTTGCTCTTCTCATGACTTTCTTTGCTAAAGGACTGCAGCTATATTGGATTAAGACCCACCCTCATTTGGTTTGGGAACACCTTAATAACATCTTCAAATGGCCTATATACAAATGGGTTCACACCCACAGGACCAGGGTTTGGGGCCTAAACATGCCTTTTGTGGGGGGCATGATTCAATTTCCAACAGGACCTGAAGATCCAAAGGGAACGTCCCATCCCTGGCTACAGGTCCAGGGTAAACACTAACAAATTTCCTCATTACAGGTCCTGCTCTTTTTCGTTTTTGGCTTTGGTTTTTGGGTTTTTTGTTTTTTAAATGGTGATTTGCCACGTACTTTACATTTTTACTCTGGGTGAACATAAAGTTTACTACTTTTTCCTTCCCAGTGACTAGGTTTCTCTATGATATGTAAAAATAATTATTACTTTTCATCCTCTTCAGTGTTCAAAGAGTAGAGCGTGATATAATGAGATCATGCTAAATTCCACAGGCAAACATATTTGAGCTTCCATCAATAGGGGAAAAGTGAATTCTTCAACAAGTGGTGACAATTTGTGCTGAAAAATTATACTCTTCTTTGAGGCCAGGGACAAATATCTCTGAGTCTGGAAAAAAATTGATGTTGTGGCCCATGTCCTCTGCATCAGGCCCTAGGAATATAGAATCATGCAGGATAAAGCAATGTATAGAAGAATTAGGTACCTATTAGATGAATGTGCTTAGATAGTCATCAACTGTTAAAGGATTCAAAGAAACTGGTAATAATGGTGATTTCTGGCCAGACAAACTAGAGGACTAAGAGATAGGTATTACGGGGACACCTTTCTTCATTGTTGCCTGCTGCTTGAGCCAATTCACCAGGGGCATGTATTACCTAAAAAAGAAAAAGAAAATATATCTTACTAAGACACCTCCTCCCCACATGTTTCCCCTCATGCAGCCTGCTCAGCAAAGTCTCTGGTGGCCAAAAGGGTAGACCATGGAAAAGTGATGGGGTGGGATGGGAGGAGGAATGCCACAATGATGCAGAACAGCTCTATCCACATGTGCTTGATGGCCTTGAAAGAGGAAAATCCAGCACTCCAGGCAGACAGCACTGAGTCAGTCTTTTCTTCCTCTCTCTCCACACACCAAGCCAATTCTGAGCGGAGACCTCGTTGCACACAGGAATTGCTCCTCCTCCAAGAAAGAGTAAAACACCCCAGTAGATGGATAGAGGCAAGGGGTTGGAGGGCCAATAAACTGTGGTGAAAACTTTGCAGGTTGCCAGATCGAGTTGTTTATGCTAATTAAATCTTCCATGTTTGTCTGCTTTGGTTCCCATTAGTTGTAGGGAAAGGGATTTTAAAGTTTGAAGATATCCCAGCTAAGCAGAACCAGGAGAACAAGTTTCTAGTCCCCTCCTGGTCCTCAGGGTCCCGGCGGCGCAGCGCCCCCTACCGGCCAAGGCGGCGGTGGTGGCGGGAAGCAGCCCGCGCACGCAAAGCGGCCGACAGGGTCAGAGTCGCGCCTGCTTCGAGCCTCTTCCTTCCCGCAGAGGCTTTCCCGGGGTGAGACCCGGGGCAAGTCCGAGGCTTTTTTTCCCTCTCTAAAAGAAGTGGAATTTCCCTCAGTGTATCGCCTCCAGACTCCTCCCGAGGAACCGGTAAACCAGCCCAGCAGTAGCGAAGCCTCTTTCTCTCGGGTTCATTTTCCCAACCTAGAGCACAAGTTTTCGCGGGAGCTTCTGCCCTCTGCTGGTGAGAAGGAACATTTACACCCAGCTGTCGTTGAGAGTCACCAAGGGCGGGCCGATTCCTGACCGCTTGGCTGCCAAGGTCCCTTGCAGTAGACCCTCAGCAACTGGAGACGCTGTGGAAAAGGTAGCAGGCTAGAGTCTGGGAAGGGAGCAGATTCCGGAGAAGAAACAAAGCAGGGAGGACTGAAGCAGTCCCCACAGATAAAGAGGGGTTGGATCTCCAATATCCCTAGTGTGGGAAGTGGAGTGTCTACATACCTTAGCGAACCCACCAGCACCCTACTAGGCCTGGTGGATGGTCGGGATGGAGACAGGCTCAGAAGCAGCTCGTCGGGGCTGCGCCTGCAGCCCAAATCAGCCAGTGACCCTGACATTTCAGGAATGTTGTGTGGTGGCAATTGAGCTTTGCCAGGTTCCTGCAGGGAGTGCTGCAGAAGTACTGTATGGTGTTCAGACTCTTCTTAATGGAGGAGGTTTAGCGCTTGCAAGAATTCCTATAGATTAGTCCCTGTAGTGTAATCTTCGTATCAAGGACCCTTGATTTGGGGGAATCTTATTCAGCCAACATTTATTGTGTGCCTATGTGCCAGGCACTCCTAGAGGTGCATGGAAGTCATCAGAGAATACAGAAGACAAAAAGACAAAAAAGAAATCACTACTTTTATGTAGAGCACATTCCAGTGAAGGCTGACAGACAGAAACAATAAGCATAAAGATGTAAATTATATAGTCTATTAGAAGGTGATAGGCACCATGAGAAAAATACATCAGAAAGGAGACAAGGTGAGGGTGGGAGAAACTATGGGTTTCATTCTTAAATAGGGTAATGTCATAATTTGTTTTTTGTGGACCCCAGAAAATTATGTTCTTAAGCTAACCCATACCTGTGCCTATAAACACAGTGTGAATGGAGCCTTTTGATTAGATTTGGTTAAGGGACCTTTGATTAGATCTCTTTGAGGCCTTTGGACTATATCAGTGAGGCATAATCCAGACTGAGTCCCCACCCTCTAGCTGGGGTCTTACATAAACTGAGTACAGGAAGCAGAAACACAGAAAGAAAGACAGCCACCATTTTGACCCTGCCTTGTGAAGGACTCCAGGATCAGCTTCAGGTGTGAAATAGGCTGAAAGAAACCTGAGGGACTGAGAGAGAGGCCAGAGCCTGGAATCAGCAGATAAGCTGAAAGAGAAAGGCCCCAGAAGGGATGAGCCATATGCCTGATGGCCCAGAGTTGAGCCTGGGGAGAAAGCAAAGCAGCCAAACCTGAGAGGAGGCCCAGAAAGAGACACGCTGTAAGCCTCATTGCCCAAAGCTGAGTTCAAGGAGAAGGCAAGCCAGAAGGGGGAGGCAGAGGCCATTGAAGAGAGCCACCATCTTGCCTTGCCACATGACAGGACTCCAGGATCTGCCAGGAGATGACCTTTGGTGAGAAAACATTTCTGATGGTGCCTTGATTTGGATGTTTCATAGCCTGAGAACTGTAAGCTTTTAGCCCAAATAAATTTATTTTATAAAAGCCAATTCATTTCTGGTAGCAAATCCATTTCTAGTTTAGCTAACTGAAACAGGTAGTCAAGGTAAGCCTCATCGATAATGTGACATTTCAGCAAACTTAAGTGTAATGTGGGACTTAGCCATATTCATACCTAGGGGGAGATGTTTTAAAGCCAGGGCGTGCCTAGTGTATTCCTGGAATAGCACAGGAGCCAGGGTAGTAGAGTGGAGTAAGTGAGAGGGAAAATAGTAGGGAATTAGTTCTTAAAGGTAAGCATGTGGGAAGATAGATCATAAAAGACCATAAGAACTGTTGTAGGTATTTTAGCTTTAACTAAGTGAAATGAGGAAGTGCTATGGGTTTCTGATTGTAGGTGTGTGATCTGTTGTTTTAAAGGAACATTCTGGCTGCAGTGTGAGTGGTGGAGGGTAGAAGTCACAAGGCTTTTTCAGTGATCCCAGTGAGAGGTGATGGTGTCTCAGACCAAGATGCAGCAGTGGAGGGAGTGAGATTTCACTGTGTTCTGAAGGGAGAAACAACCAACTTTCATAACAGGTTAGAAGTAGGATGTAAGAAAAAGAGAGGAATCAAGAATGACACCAGAAAGGAAAGCATGAGTACATTTAGAGAGAAAAGGACCTGTAGATTATCCTTGGGCTCTCCAGGAAAAAGAGGAATATCCTCCATGAGTATGAAGGAGACAAGGAGAGCCCCATAAGGACACCAAGAGAATGTTGAGTCCTAGGGGCCAACACACAGGCTTGACATGCCTGTCTGCCTTGACCACACCAGGACTGATCTCACAATTCTTTCCATATGTGTTTATGTCAAAAGAGGCCCTATTCCCAGGTCAGCCCTCATCAAGGAAGAAGGAGTGATTAACTACATCAATAGCTGCTGATAGATCAATAAGCTGAGAATGGAGAACAGATCCTGTCAGGGAACTGGAGTCCCTTCACCAAATGCCAGGAGCACCCCCTGACCCCTATTAATGGAATATAGGCATCTGGAGAGTTGTTTGTGGACATTTCTAAAGTTCTATGTCTAGAAAAAAGACAGGTGCATCTAGGAGATTAGTAAGAGTGCACATCAGACTCGAGGAAGTGACAAGAAGGAGAGTAGGGCATTTGTGTCTTACCCTGAGATACTGGTCATTCCTTCCCTCATATCCCAGACCCTCCGTACTTCACAGTTTATCCATTTGTCTCCATCTCTTCTCAGTCCTCTAAGTATTCATCCGACTGACCCACTGAACATTTCTTCCTTCCCTCTCAAGCATCCACCTCCAGCACCTCTGGAACTGACTCTGCATGTTCTCTTGGAGATTTCCTACTTACACCAGGACCCACATCATATTTTAATTGTCACAGAGTACTAATGGAATCCTCACATCAAGGTGACGTGTTTAATTCCCAGTTCTTTTTTTTTTTTTTTTCCTTAGGAGGTACCAGGGATTGAACCCGGGACCGCATACATGGGAAGGAAGCGCTCAGCCACTGAGCTACACCCTCTGCCCTAATTCCCGGTTCTATATACAATTTTCTGTGGCATCTTGCCAGCAAATCACCCCCACCATTCTGTTCTTCAGCTGTGAAATAAAAGGACTTAACTTTTTTTTTTCAGGCTCAAACTCTGTAGTTCTCTGAGTCCCTGATCAAGGAGTTTAGCTGTGTGTATGTGCAGATTTGTGTAGGTAGAGAGGAATAGCCACAGGAAATGCAATCCACATTTCTTAACTGTTACTATGTAAATCTGATTTTTTAAAATATTATGTGTAAATTGGCAGAAATAGCCTGAAAAAAATTATTGCCATGTATGTGTATTTATCGTTATCAATTCAGAGTGATCAAGAGAAGCATTTAGCTATATTTATTGTAGGCAAGATGCCAAAGCCTGTCCCTCAAAACTGTTTTCAATTCAGCAAACATTAATGTAGTAGTTCTCATCCTTGGCTGTCCCTAATAAAGTTCACTCACCTCTGGTCTAACAGAAGAATAAGAGATCTAAAACTCATTAAACCTAAGAGGAAGCTTTGATGGGTACTATACAAGGCATTTTATTTGCCTTCTAACTTTCTAAAGAGTGTTGTAAGTAAAGAAAGAAGCCCCCACTTCTTTGGTGCCCCGATTTCATACAAGGCCATTGGGATTAAGCCTTAAAACAAGACTGTTCCGTAGATAACACTCCCCCACTTTTCCAGAAATGATACAAGTTTTCCACTGTGCTCTCAACTGTGTTCAGGATGCTGAGAGATCCACTATCAGGATTATTACTTCTGTGTATCTGTAAAGGGTTTTAATAATTCTCTGGTGGAACAGAAACAGCAAGCTTCTTGTCTGAGCTCACGTTTGGTGACTAGCAGAGCTCTGACTCTAACCAAGCTTGTCCCTCTTAACAGAAGGATGTGACGCAGGTGAGAGACCAAGATGGGGTAAGGAATGACACTCAAGGTGGAAAATATCCTGGTGTGGGAGGAGAAACATACCTTGACAGTATAAGAACCCAGGATCCCCCTGAAAGGCGGCACAGGGAAAACCCCACTTACTAAAAATATCAGCAGTAATGACTATAGTTAGAAAACAAGGAACTAGTTCAAATTGAAAAATTCAGGCAAGTAGGGTATAGACCTAGAAAGCATAGATATTTATCTCGGGTTTTCCCAGAGGTCAGTCATTCTTGCACCATAGCCCCATTCCACCTATACTGTTAATTTATATTTTCCTTTTGTATCAGTTCACACTTTTACACAACTTGGTCCTACACTATGATAGACATGAAACTATAGACTGATATGTTAATTGCTTATTCACATGAAAATAAACACATAACGATGAATACTTTTGAATATTTACCTGTGTACCTACTAACATCAGTTACCTTTCCTCCTGCTTAAACATTTCATACTTTTGTATACAACTTTATCTAGAGCTGTATAACAAGTCTGTATTAGTCAGCCAAAGGGGTGCTGGTGCAAAATACCAGAAATGGGTTGGTTTTTATAAAGGGTATTTATTTGGGGTAGGAGCTTACAGATACCAGGCCATAAAGCATAAGTTACTTCCCTCACCAGTCTATTTTCACGTCTTGGAGCAAGAAGGCTGCCGACATCTGCAAGGGTTCAGGCTTCATGGGCTCCTCTCTTCCCAGGGCTTGCTTCTTTTCAGGCTTAGGGTTCCTCTCTTCCTGGGGCTCCAGCTTAGGTCTTCAGCATCAAACTCCAACATCAAAACTCCAACATCAAAAACCCTTAACTCTGTCCTTCTTTCTGTGAGTCCCCACCCACCGAAGGGTGGGAACTCAATGCCCTACTGGCACAAGAGGTATACATAATTACTTAATCAAGTAAACCTATGACCCAATATAATCTAATTTGCCCAGAGGAAAAGATCAGTTTACAAACATAATCCAATATTTCTTTTTGGAATTCATCAATAATACCAAACTACTACAAAATCTATCTGGAAAAATCTTTTCAGAGATGGCAAAGAGCCAAAGGGCTATAGAAAAAGGAAAGCCAAAGGCCAGGAATTTGGAATTATTTATCTAATTCTATTCAAAAAAGAGATTAAATGATTTTCATCACTATGGAATGACCTAGATATAACTAATTAATTTCCTGTGAGCCCTAAGAGCTCAATGAATGTCTTCCTTATGCTCAATATGCTATTATTTCATTTCATTTAGAAGCAACCTTACAAATTCTTAGGAAAATAGTCCTTTGTTTCAACCCTTTTATGGCATACTCCTTCATAATTCCATCTGAGCATCTATTTACTTCTCCGAGAGAGAACTAAATCATTATCAGTGTAGAGAGCAGGAAAGACACTATACTTTGCTATTTCGTTCCAGAAATTTAATCAAAGGGGCTAAAATATTTTTCTGTTCAATGACCTTCAAAGAAGATATGTAAGAAGCCCCAACCAAGAAGAAGGCAGTCCTGGTAACACCTTGTTGAGCCTATGAGACCAGGGAGAACACAGCACACCTCTTGACCTTTGATGAGTTAAATCTCCCTCCATTCACTGCAATGAATTAACCTGCACCAAGTATTATTACTACTTGGTACCTCCAAGCAGTGTGCAATGTGTTCTGTAGAAAGTCGTTGCATTAGTGAATGCAGTGTGCAGCAAGGTACTGATAGTTCTCATCTTCCTGTCAACAGATTGAGAGCAGACATTGCCAGTTATCCCGGGGCTGAAGAAATTGCAAGTGCTAAACATCAAGGTGGCTTTGAGTAACTGTGCTAGCAATGTCCTTAACAAGGGCTTTAGCCATCATGTATCCACCTCATCCTGGGACTGTATCTTACAACACCCCTTGATTACAAATAATAGCCTAACATTAGTCAATAATTCAGTGGGAAACTACTGGCTATTCCTCACAGTGTGTCCTGTCTGGCCACCATGACACTGATATGGAGCTTAAGCTAATTAAATAACAGAACAAACCCACACTTAGAAATCTTTTGATACTAAAGACAAAAATCATGCTGGCAATCTAGCATACTTTGATTAATAAGAGATTTTATTGATTACTGTTTCAAATAAATAGGGATTCTCAAGATCTTTCCTGTCAACTAGGGCAAATGGATTTAATTTGGAGGCATTGGAAGACAGGTGAAAATGTGCAAAGGGGACCTATAGAAGAAAAAATCAGAAAAATCTCTTTGAGGGCATCTTCTGAACACAATTTAGAGGAGGAGTATGGACACAGATTGGGCAGGAAATCTTCTAGGCATTTCATAAGAAGACTTGTAACAAGTCTGATGGATCATGAACACAGATGTCTACAGAAGCCAAATAGGTATCAGCACTGGGTGAATAGCCATGAGGAGAGTGGACACAGTGAAGACCCCTGTGCTTTTGTCCTCTTAAAAAGCAGCAGCTGCTACTCAGCACTAGTTCGTCATTCCATTAAGATAACAGTGATCTAGTGTAGCCAATCTTGAACTATTTTAAGGCAGCCAAGGATCCAAATATTCTACCTGAACAGTTACTACTAAATCCAAAAACATTTAAAAAAAGAAAACAAGATAAACCAAGCAAACAAAAACAAAACAGAACAACAACAGTAAAAACATCAAATGGGCCAATTAGAACAGATCATGGGGCAGTCATTCTTGCAATGACTATACTATGGTACTTGCCTTGAGAACAGCTCTTTCTACCTAGTGAGACTGTAAGCATCTTAGGGGGCTACATTATATTTAATTCATTTTTATACCCACATTACCTGTAAAAAGTACTTTCCACACAATATATATGGCGGGGGAGGGGAGGGGAACACTGGTTGAAGAAATTAATGAATTTCTCAGAGTGAGATGATAAGACAGAGTGATATTCATTCTGCAGTCAGTCGTATTTAGGTCAACATTTGTTTCCTATTCACATAAGGACTGTGGCAGTTTGAGATTATTCTATGAACCCCAAAAAGAAAGATTATGTTTGTAAACTAATCTATTCCTCTGGGTGTGATACCCATTGATTGCATTAAATTCAGTTGAGAAGCCTTTGATTAGATTACTTAATAAGATTGATTTAGGGCTTTGGATTGCACTATGTCAGTGACGTATGACTCAGGTTGAGTCCCTGCCCCCTTGCTGGGTCTCATAATAAACCAACTCACACAGACAGACACAGGGAGGAAAAGTCAGCATATTTGATTATGCACTGTGAGAGAGAGGATTGCTTAAGCATGAAGTCCCGAAGTGGCTGGGCCCATGGAGCAGCTCAAGAAAGGAGACCAGACCTGCTATATGCCTAATAGCTTACAGCTCAACTTAGGAAGAGCCAAGACTGATATAGGGGACCCAGAAAGAGACTAATCCTATGCCTGGTTGCTCAAAGCTGAGCTCCAAGAAACAGTAGATTTTGGAGGAAAGGCAGAGACCTCTGCAGAGACTGGTGGCCATCTCATGTCACCATGTGGCAAACCAGGATCAACAGTAGCTGACTTTGGTGAGAAAGCATCTCTGTTGATGCCTCGATCTGGATGCTTCATGGCCTTGGAACTGTAAGCTTTTACTCCCAGATAAATGCCCTTTATAAAAACCAGCACCTTTCTGGTACTTTGCCCTTTGGCATACTAAAATAAGGACATTATGGTAAAATGACTGCTTTTTCAGACAAAAGGATTATAGAAAGGTAGCAAAAAAATTAGGGGGACTCCTTATATTGAAAGATAATATGATATGATATTAAGGTTCTAATTCCATTTTTTACCACCTGGAAGTTGGACCAGTGATTTATCATCTCTTAGCACAGAGGCCTTTCCTATCTGCAATGGACCTTCACCCTCTGCCTAGAATTTCCATCCTTTCCCTAATGTTCTGGAAAACCCCTGCTCATCCTCCATGGCCCTGCTCAAGTAAGGCCTCTTCCTGGAAGCCTTCCTTGACCTCTCAGGCAAAGTAATGCCCTCTTACCCTGTGCTCCCATAAAACCATGTTCACACAAGTTTTATTTACTTCTATAATATGTTTAGTTTCTCTGCTTTTCCATAAGCTACTTGGGGACCAAGACTATGATTCTTTTCTTTTTTTTTTTTCTTTTTAGGAGGTAACAGAGATTGAATCTGGGACTTTGTATATGTGAAGCAGGCATTCAGCCACTGGGTTATACCCACTCCCTGTTTCATCTTTAACATGTGACTAACACATGTGAATAACACAGCTTGAGGAATAGCACGCACAGGCCATTAATGTTTGCTTTACAAATAAAGATAAAATTCACAGTTTATACAGTGAAATGTAAGCACTAGGAGTATAAATGACAGTTTTGTAAAAAACAGTACAGATGTGAAAGAAACTTAGGGGGGAGGCCTTTACACAATACCAGATATTCATTCTTTTGAAGATTTTACAGAAAGACCTCTAGGTTTTCAGGTTATATTAGTTGACATATGCTTATGGCATGGAGGCAATAAGCAAGTCAACCCTAAAAGCTAGAGAAAATAAATTTAAAGCAAAAGGAAGAGAGGGAAAAAATCAAGAGAAGTTTTAACAAACTGCTTTAACTTTTAAGAAGATTTTTGAACAAAAGAAATTCAGAGACTTGTGTTTCTAGCACAGAGAGGTAATGACATGGAGACTGTGAACAGAGAACCAGAGACACTACCAAAAACATAGGGGAGGCTGGATTCCTCCTTTGCAAACAGCCCTCCTTGCCTCTATTTGTTCTGAGTATTAGACCTCCTTTATGTGACATGGTCCTCCAGTCTACTGAAGTAGGATTAAAAAGAAGTATGGGGGAAGATGGCAGCAGAGTAAGGAGATCCTGGAGTCAGCTCGTGAAACAGGGCAGTTGATAGTCACCCAGAGCTACCTAAAGCACCTGTTTGGAGGACCCAGGAGACCACAGGATTATCCTGCAACATCGTTGAGAGTGTGGAAGGAGGAGACTACCCATCTACACAGAGGAATCGTGAGTAGAGCACTCCACACCTCAGAGGTCAGTGCCCATGGAGTGCAAGCCACCTCAGGAGCTATTCTGTGGTTGGAGTTGAAGTTCCATTTCCAATAAAAATGGGAGGAAAACACAGTGTGGCACCAACTTCAGCTACTGATAAATTGATTCAGTGGGCTGAAGTAGAATCCTAGGAGCAACTAAATTTTGAGACTGTCCAGGTCAGAGGGAAGCCAGTGGCCGCCATTCTGACTCCACCCTGGGCAGGAGGGGAAGTGGCACTGACTGAAAATCATAGTGCTTGTAAGGACCAGCTTCTTTCCACCCAGGTTGGATTGTGGGTCTAGCCTAAACCCCAGTCCCACCTCCGACAAGGAGGAAGCTGGGGGGACCTGCACCACTTCTCCGGGAAGCTGCAAGCCACACCACAGAGGCTGGCACCCACCCTACTTTAAGGGCACAAGCCGCCTCAGGAACTATCCTGTGGCTGGAGTTGGAAGCTCCATTTCCCATAAACAGTGGAGGAAGAGACAGATGTCCACTGGCCTCAGCTACTGATTAGTGGACTTGGCTGGCTAAAGTATAATCCTAGAGACAGCTGGGGTCTGAGCATGTCCAAGTGGGAAAGAGTCCAGTAGCTGCCATTTTGACTCCACCCCCTGGCATGAGGGGGAGCCAGGCTGACTGAAATACAGTGAAGTTAGAGACAGGCTTCTTTCCACCAAGATTAGACTGCAGCCCTAGCCTAGGCTCCAGCCCCACCTCCAGCAGAGAGCTAGTTGGCAGGACCTGCACCAGGCTCTGCAGGCAACTGCAAGTGCTCTCCAAATAGTCGGATACCTGGGGCTGCATCCCCACACCCAAAGAGAATAGGAGAGGAGCTGGGTATCCTCGGCCTCTCCGGGCAATGGCAGGAGTTTTCAGCCCACACAAACAGTTTTGTTGAGTGCCTTTGAGCCCATCTCCACCTCTGTCCCCCCATAGGATAGGAGGGGGCTGGTGTTGCCTCAACCTCTCAGGGCATCTTCAGGCTGCACAAGCCTGACTGTTGGGCACCTGTGGCTCCACCTCCATCCCCAATAGGACAGGAGATGAACTGTGTTTGCCCATCCTCTCTGGGTAACTGCAGATGCTTTTGGCCCACACAGCCTGGACTGGTGGGTACTTGTGGACCCACCTTCACCCGCCAATAGGAAAGAAGGGGGCTGATCTTTCCACAGCCTATTTGGGCAACAGCAGACCTTCAGCCCACATGGACTTGACTATTGGATGCCTATGAATCCACCTCCATCCCCAGTAGGATAGGAGGGGTCTGGTGTCTCCACAGCCTCTCTGGACAACAGTGGGTACTTTCAAACATCAGGGACTGAACTGTCAGGTGCCTGTGGATCCAGCCCTATGCCTTAAGAGGAAAAAAGGAGGCTGGTGTTTCCTCAGCCTCTCCATGCAATGGCAGGTATTCTTGGCATAAAGGGACTGAACTGTTGAGTGTCCATAGAACCACCCCTACCACCCAATAAGATAGAAGGGGGCTGGTGCTTCCTTAGCCTCTCCAGGCAATGGTGGGTACTTTCAACCCACAGGGCTGAACTAGTGAGTATTTGTGGCTCTGTTCCCACCTCCTAAAGGGCAGAAGGGACAGTACTCCCTCAGCCTCTCAGAGCAACTGCAGGTGTATTTGGTCCACAGAAATTAGATTATTGGGCACTCCAGAGGGTCCATTCCCACCCCTGGCAGGGAGAGGTTCTGGTGCTACATCAGTTTTCCTGAACAACTGTGGTCATTTTGGACCCACACAGCATAGATTGCTGACCAAAACTATAACTCCATCCCTGCCTAAGGTAGCGGAGGAAGGAGTGTTTACCTTCTTCAGTCTCTCCAGGTGACTACAGACAGTCTTGTTGTGTCCACCTTGGATTATTATACATGGCTGCAGCTCTGTCCCTACCCCTGATAGAGGAGAAAGGTGGGAGAAGCTTCATCACTTCCTGGGGCAACGTGGGTAGCTGCAGCCTCCATAGCTTACAGGCACCAACTACATCCTTAGCTCCTACTACACAACTAGCAAGGGAGAAAAGATAAGAAATTCCTAAACTAAAAGAAGAAACTGCACCCAGAATAAATACATCTAGCAAACCAGATGCAGAAATGCCAACAAAAAATTACAATCCATACCAAGAAACAGAAGAGATGGCCCAATTAAAGGAACAAGATAAGCTTGCAGATGACAAAAGGGAGTTGAGACAACTAATCTTAGATATTCAAACAAATCTCCTTAATAAATTCAATGAGATGGCTAAAGAGATTAAGGTTATTAAGAAGACATTGGATGAGCACAAAGAAGAATTTGAAGGCATATTTAGAAAAATAGCAGACTTTATGGAAACGAAAGGGGCAATAAATGAAATAAAAAATACACTGGAGGCATATAACAGCGGATTTGAGGCAGCAGAAGAAAGGATTGGTGAGTTTGAAGACATGGCCTCCAAAAGCAAATGAACAAAAGATCAGTTGAAGAATAGAAAAAATTGAACAAGGTCTCAGGGAACTAAATGACAGCAAGAGATATGCAAACATATGTGTCATGTGTGTCCCAGAAGGAGAAGAGAAGGGAAAAAGGGCAGAAGGAGTATTTGAAGAAATAATGGTAGAAAATTTCCCAACCCTATTGAAGGACATAGATATCCATGTCCAAGAAGCACAACTTACTCCCATCCTAAAAAATCTGAATAGACCAACTCTGAGACACATAGACACATACTAATCAGAATGCCAAATGCCAAAGATAAAGAGAGAATTCTGACAGCAGCAAGAAAAAAGCAATGCATAACATATAAGGGATACCCAATAAGATTAAGTGCTGATTTCTCATCAGAAACCATGGAGGCAAGAAGGAAGTTTAAAATACTGCAGGAGGAATAACTGCCAGCAAATAATTTTATACCAAGCAAGATTATCTTTTAAAAATGATGTGAGATTAGAATACTAACAGATAAACAGAAACTGATTGAGTTTATAACAAAAAGACCAGCTTTACAAGAAATACTAAAGGGAGGGTTACAGCCTGAAAAGAAAAGACAGGAGAGAAGAGGCCTAGAAGAGAGTCTAGAAATGATAACTGTATCAGTAATAGTAACTGAAATTGTCAAATTTAAAATGACAGATAAGGGGGGTGGGGTTGAATGGGACCTCACATATATATTTTTAATGTAATATTATTACAAAGTCAATAAAATAAAAATAAAAATGAAAAATAAAAAAAATAAAATAAAATAAAAAAAATAAAATGACATAAAATGCAAGGATCAAAATGGATGAAATAAGAACTGCCTTTACAGTAATAACATTGAATGTTAATGGATTAAATTCCCCAACCAAAAGACACAGAATGGCAGAATGGATAAGAAAATATAAGCCATCTATATGTTGTCTGCAAGAGACTCACCTTAGACCCAAGGATACCAATAAATTGAACATGAAAGGTTGGAAAAAGATATTCCATGCATGCAGTAACAAAAAAAAAAAAAACTGGGGTAGCTATACTTATTTCAGATGATATAGACTTTAAAAGCAAAATTGTTATTAGAGGCAAGGAAGGATATTACATATTAATAAAAGGGATGAAAGAAATAACAATCACAAGTACATATGCACCTAAGCAGGATGCCCCAAGATACATGAGGCAAACACTGGCAAAACTGAAGGGAGAAACAGACATCTCTACAATAATAGTTGGAGATTTCAATACACCACTCTCAGCATTGGATAGAAATCTGGGCAGAAGATCAATAAAGAAACAAAGAGCTTGAATAATATGATAAATGGACTAAACCTAATAGACATATACAAAACATTGTACCCCAAAACAGCAGGATATACATTCTTTTCAAGTGCTCATGGATCCTTCTCCAGGAATGACCATATGTTGGGTCACAAAGCAGATCTCAATAAATTCAACAAAATTGAAATTATACAATGCACTTTCTCTGATCATTATGGAATAATGTTGGAAATCAACAAGTGGCAAATAAAGGGAAAATTCACATACATATGGAGATTAATCAGTGCGACAAAGAAGAAATTTCAAGAGAAATCAATAAATATCTTGAGACAAATGACAATGAGAATACAACATATCAGAAACTATGGGATGCTGCGAAGGCAGTGTTGAAAGGGAAATTTATAGCCCTCAATGCTTACATTAAAAAAGAAGAAAGAACTAAAATCAATGACCTAACTATACAGCTGGATGAACTAGAAAAAGAACAGTAAGTTAATCCCAAAGCAAGTAGAAGAAATGAAATTAAAAAGATCAGAGCAGAAATAAATGAAATTGAGAACCAAAAAAATAGAGAAAATTAACAAAACCAAAAGGTATTTCTTTGAGAAGATTAACAAAATTGACAAACCCTTAACTAGACTGATTAAGAAAAAAAAGAGAGAAGATGCAAATAAATTAAACAAAAAATAAAAGGGGGAAACTTACTACTGACCCCACAGAAACAAGAGAGATCATAAGCAGATACTATGAACAACTTTATGCTAAAAAAAAACTAGACAATTTAGATGAAATGGAAAAATTCCCAGGAATGTACTAACCACCTACACTGATGCTAGAAGAAATAGAAGACCTCAACAAACCAATCACAAGAGATTGAAACAGCCATTAAGCAGCTCCCCAAAATGAAAAGCCCAGGACCAGATGGTTTCCTAGGTGAATTCTACCAAGCATCCAAAGAAGATTTAATACTAATCTTACTCAAGCTCTTCCAAAATATTGAACAAGAAGGAATGCTACCAAACTCATTCTATAAAGTCAATATCACCCTAATACCAAATCCAGATAAAGATATTACAAAAAAAGAAAATTACAGACCCATTTCTCTAATGAATACAGATGCAAAAATCCTCAATAAAATACTTACTAACTGAATTAAAAGAATTATCCATCATGATCAAGTGGGTTTTATACCAGGCATGCAAGGCTGGTTCAGCACAAGAAAATCAATCAGCATAATACACCACATTAATAAGTCAAAGAAGAAAAATCACATGATTTTATCAATTGATGCAGAAAAGGCATTTGACAAAATACAGTGTCCTTTCTTGATAAAAATACTACAAAAGATAGGAATCAAAGGAAACATTCTCAACATGATAAAGACCATATATGAAAAACCCACAGCTAACATTGTACTCAATGGTGAAAGACAAAAAGCTTTCCCACTGAGATCAGGGACAAGACAAGGATGACTACTTTCACCACTGTTATTCAATATAGTGCTAAAGGTTCTAGCTAGAGCAATAAGGCAAGAAAAAGAAATAAAAGACATCCAAATCAGAAAGGAAGAGTTAAAACTTTCACTATTCACAGATGATATGATTACATATCTAGAAAGTCCCCAAAAATCTACAACAAAGCTGCTAGAGCTAAAAAATGATTTCAATAGAGTGTCTGGATACAAGATCAATACACAAAAATCAGTGGTGTTTCTATACACTAATAATGCACAATCTGAGAGGAAGCCAGGAGGAAATTTCATTTACAATAGCAACTAGAAGGACTAAATATTTAGGAATAAACTTAACCAAGGATGCAAAGCACCTATATTCAGAAAACTACAATGCATTGTGAAAAGAAATCAAAAAAGACTTAAATAATTGGAAGAACATTCCATGCTCATGGATTGGAAAACTAAATAGTATTAAGGTGTCAATTCTACCCAAATTGATATACAGATTCAAAGCAATCCCAATAAAATTTCACCAGCATTTTTTAAGCAAATGGAAAATACAACTATCAAATTTATCTGAAAGGATAAGAGGCCCCGAATAGCCAGAAACATCTGAAAAAGGAAAAGTGAAGTTGGAGGACTCTCACTTCCAGACTTTAAATCATATTACCTAGCTACAGTGACAAAAGCAGCATGGTATTGGCATAAAGATAGACACATAGATCAATGGAACTGAACTAATGTTCAGAAACAGACCCTCACATCTACAGCCAAGTGATTTTTGACAAACCTCCCAGTTGGGGCAGGACAGTTCATTCAACAAATGGTGTTGGGAGAACTGGATATCCATAGCCAAAAGAAAGAAAGAAGACCCCTATCTCACACCTTATACAAAAATTAACTCAAAATGGATTAAAAACCTAAACATAAAAGGATGTACAATAAAGCTCCTAGAAGAAAATGGAGGAAAACATCTTTAAGACCTGGTGGTAGGGAAACATCTTTAAGACCTGGTGGTAGGTGGTAGATTCTTAAACCTTATACCAAAAGCACAAGCAACAAAAGAAAACATGAATAAATAGGACCTCCTCAAACTTAAACATTTCTGTGATTCAAAGAACTTCATCAAGAAGGTAAAAAGTCAGCCCAGTCAATGGGAGAAAATATTTGGAAACCACATATCCAATAAGGGTTTGATTTTCATTCTATATAAAGAGATCATACAACTCAACAATAAAAGAGGAAGCAGTCCAATTTAAAAATGGGCAAAAGATTTAAATAGACATTCCTCCAAAGAGGAAATAAAAATGGCCAAAAAAACACGTGGGAAAAAAGTTCCATATCACTAGCTATTAGGGAAATGCAAATTAAAACAACAATGAGATGTCATCTAAAACTGTATAGAATGACCATTACTAAAAAAACAAACAATAATAGATGCTGGAGAGGGTGTGGAGAAATAGGAACACTCCTTCACTGTTGGTGAGAGTGTAAAATGGTGCAGTCTCAGTGAAGATAGTTCGGTGATTCCTCAGGAAGCTAAATATATTACTACCATATGATCCAGCAAATCCTCTACTAGGAATATATCCAGAAGAACTAAAAACTATGACACAAACATCTGCACATCAATGTTTATAGTGGCATTGTTCACAATTGCCAAAAGATGGAAACAACCCAAGTGTCCATCCACTAATGAATGGATAAACAAAATGTGGTATATTCAAATGATGCAATACTATGCTGCAGTAAGAAGAAATGAAATTGGGACATATGTGATAACATGGATGAGTCTTGAAGACATTATACGAAGTGAAGTAAGCCAGACACAAAAGGACAAATATTGCATGGTCTCATTAATAAGAACAAAATACAAATAATAAACACATGGAATTAAAACCTAGAGTATAGGTTATTAGGATATAAGATGGGGATTGAGAAGAACTATGGATGCTTAATGAATGTAGAAGTTTTAATTAGCTTGACTGTAAAAGTGTGGAGATGGATAGAGTTGATAGTAACATTATAGTGAGTAGCAACTGGTTTATAAATGGGATTGTGGCTGAAAGAGATAGTCTTGGGAAGTAATGTCAATAGAAAGAAAGCTAAAGAATAATCTAAGGACTGAATAACACAGTGAACCCAGAGGCAGTTGAGAATGGTGGTTAAGGGTACAAATGCAAGAGAATCCTTCTGTATGCTAGAGAAGATGTACATCACTATTGCAGGGTGATGGGAATATGGAGAAACATGGGAAAACTACAATTGGTGTGACCTATAGACTGTGGTTAAGAGCAATACTATAATATTCTTGCATCAATGCCAAAGCTGTACTGTGTTAATAATGGAAGTATATGGAAAAAGTTGCCAAATGTATGCTATGGACCATGATTGGTGGTAATAGGCTGATGATATTGTCTAATAATCTGTGACAAATGTTCCACCAGGGTGTGGAGTTGTATGGGAAATCCACACATCCATATGATGGTTTTGCAAGTTCACAATATCTGTAACAAAAGCATATTTTTAAAAAAAAATAGTATGGTTAGGGGGAAAGTACACCAAATGTAAGATATGGGCTATAGTTGGTAGTAATATTTTGACGATGCTCTTGCACAGTTTGTAACAAATGTTTCACAACAATGCAAAGAGTTGGTGGAGGGGTGATGTATGAGACCCCTGTGTGATTTATGTATGTTTATTTTGTAAGTTCACAATCTTTACTATACACTTATTGTTTAGGCATGTTCATGTATGAATGATATACTTCAAAAAAATTTTGTTCAAAAAAAAAAGTACGGAAAAGTTTTGATGATGGATGGTGGTGATGGTAGTATAACATTGTGAATGTAATCAACCCACTGAGTTATGTATTAGGATATAACTGAAAGAGGAAATTTTAATTTGTATACTTAGTAGAAAAAAATTTTTGAGAACACCATAGGATTACACAACATTAAGAGTGAACCCTAATACAAACAATGAACTATAGTTAATAGTATAATTACAATAATATTGTTTCATTAGCTGTAACAAAGGTATCACAACAATGCAAAATGTTAATCATAGGGAAAACTGGGAGGGTAGTAATTGGGAACTCTATTTTTTGCACGGTTTTTCTGTAAACCTACAACTTCTCTAATAAAAAAATTTTTTTAAGAAGTAGGGAGATGGAAGATTGAACTGGCCTGAAGAATCTTAGAGGATTTCACTGATGTATTATCCTATTTATACCTTTGGAGCTTGGATAAGTGTATCTCTGCTAAATTCAAAATGTAAGTTTGGAATGAGGTCAGTAAGAAAAAAAAGACACTGCCTGCCTCCTATACCCATGTCACTCTTTTCCTGTCTTCAGACCTCTACCTCCTATACCCATGTCACTCTTTTCCTGGCTTAAACACTTTGCATAGAGCTTTGTACATCTAATGCAGTCAGTAAGTAAAGAATTCCACTAACTCACAAGTGAAAAATATTTTCCTTGTCATGTATATACTCTCTCATTATATACTTTTCTCTCATCTGTTTTTTCTCTTTCCCCATCCCTTTATTCTCACATTTCTTTTTCCTTTTCTAGACAGTATCCGATTCTTAGTGACTATGCTGCCATTCCCAGGGATCCTCAAAAACCTCAACAGATCATCTCAGAAAGTTCTCTTTTGAAAAGCAATACATTGGACATGGTACTTCTGGAAGGCATGGAGAAGTTGATGATGAACCTGAGTTTCTTGGGATTCCTCAGCTTTCCTGAGTCTGGGCTGGAAACCACTGAACTAGTTGTTGGACAATGTAGGCCCCTCACTATTAAGACTTTCTTCAGAGAGTCAGGAAGAACAGGAAGACTCCCACATCCTCTCACTGCTTTGGCCCTTCTAGTCCCCATGTCAATATCCCAGTTCCTTAGGAGAGATCCAGGAGACTCCCATGGGTGTCCAATCCTTGTTTTTTCCTCTCTGCCTCTAGTCCACACTTTTCTTCTAAAGAAGCTCCTATATGAACATGATCCATGTCCTGAGAATCTCAGGGATCCATTAATGCTATCCTATGCCAAGACTAGCACTTGCTCTGTGTTTCAATGTAGACTGGAGTTATCTGATAAACCCTGTCTAATATCTGTGGGAAATCCTAGCTGGTCCTGCCCCATTCAGAGTTGTTGTTCTTGTTTTGTTTTGTTTTTTAATCTATGATCCCTCTGGAGCCAACTTACTCTCTTCAACCTAAGTTTCTGAGTAAAGGAGATAAGATACAATTGAAAATCTCTGCCCTACAGCAGGATGTCTTATAATTGGATTAGTTAAAACACTAGCAGTGGCAGCACTGGCCTTAGGTATGATTTGACCATCCCACTCATAAAACAGGAGACCCATCATGGGTTTCTTCATGGTAGAGACTCGGATGTATCATGATGCAGCATAGGTGTGTGCCTCTATTTACCTTAAGTCAAGAGACTGAGGCCTCACCTGAGATCTGTCTCTTTCCCACCCAAGAAGTAAATGGGCACCAAAGAATAAGGAGAAAACAAATGTGATTGATTATGTCTGAATTGCTTCTTGGTTTTCCTTTCAAAATTAATCATAAAATTTACATTAGAAAGTATACTGTGCTTTAAAGGGGAAGGAAAGAGGGAGGGAAGGAAGGGTAGAAAGAAAGTATGAAGGAATGAAGGAAGAAAAGAAGGAAAGAAGAGAGGAAAAGAAAAAGTAAATAAAGAAAAAAAGCAGTGAGAGGCATGAGACCAAAAGAAAAAATTAAAATTTCAGCATCATCCATTCTCCTAATTGTCCAAGTGGAGGGAAGAGAGTGAGTCTCACCAACAGCTGTAGACCAGATGTGGTCACCTCAGCAAGACTACTAAGCACCTTCCACAACCCAAACACATAGGGAGACCCTGAGAATACAGAGAAAAATATAGGTGACGCCTACTCCTGCAGAGAAACTGAGAATAACCAGGAATACCAGACAGGTCCTATTTGATGAGATCATTAACTCTAGTTATGAACACTCCCAACTGAAGTGAAACTTGAGTTTCTTGTCTCCCTCTCATATCATGGAGCACATTGTGCCAAGTACACAGGACTTTGGATGATCAGCCATGATGAAAGGTGGTGAGATATGAAGATTTCCTTGGATAAATTGCCAACAAGCACTCACTTCACAAAACATAGTGCATGCCCACAATTTGTGGTATTTGGGACCATAACATGATCTCAGCTTTATGAAGAAAATTCTCAGGGCAAGTTCCTGTGGAAGTTAATCCAAATCTTCAACTACCTGGCTATGAAATCTTGGCAAAAATTCCCGGCATTCTTTTCTTCATCTGTAAAATGTGGGGCTTGGACTAAACGGCCTTCCAGCTTGGACACCCCACAGTCCTCTGAGTCTCTAATTAAAGAATGGCTTTATCAGTGTATGTGTGAGCACATACATTTGCTTCACATTCATGACCAAATGAAATAAAATAATTTTATATGCATGGCAAATTATTAATTTGTCTCCACATGTAAAACTTAAAATATATATGGCTATTTAATTAGTCATATTAATTAACAGTAGGCCTTGAATAATATGGCCTAATTCTCAGAACTATCTTTGCATTTGGGCAAAATGAAAGATTAGCACAAAAAAACTGAGGGAAGATTTCAGGAGTATTAAGAGCTTCTAAAATGGGTTAGTTAACCTGTTAATAGCCTGAAGAAATTAGCTTGTCAATATGTATCAATTTAATAGTCTAGGACAGTGGGTGTAGCTTAAGTGGTTGAGCAGCTGCTTCACATATATGAGGTCTCAGGTTCAATCTCTGGTACCTCCTTAAAAAAAATAATAATTATTTAATAGTCTTACTCTTCAGATATCTCTAGAGAAAGAAGGCATTTTCTTTCTCCTCTCAATGCAGCTAGACTAATAGAAAGCAAGAGGGCAAAATCTCTTTTAATTCTTAAGAGGATGTCTTGGGTTAATGGTGATAAATAGCTTAAGCTTTAGCATCATTCTCCATTTACCTGCCCTGTAGTTTTCCATGGAGGCGTAGAACTAAAGAAGGAAAGTGCTAATACTTTTTTTTCTAACACTTTTTTAAATTAAATTTTGACATGTATCATTCATACACAGACAGGCATAAACAATAAGTGTATAGTAAAAATTGTGAACTTACAAAACAAACATCCATAACATCATACAGGGCTCCCATACAATACCCCATCACTAATACCTTGCATTGCTCTGAAATATTTGTTATAAACCATGGCAGTTTGATATTATTTATTAATTCCAAAAAGAGATATACATTATGTTTGTAAACTGGTCTGTTCCTCTGGGCATGATACCCTTTGACTGTATTAGATTCAGCTGAGACATCTGATTAAATTATGTTAAGATTAGGGCTATGATTCAACCACATCATTAGAGTGCAGCTCAGTGTTGAGTCCCAGCCCCCTTGATGGGCTGAAAAAACAGACTCACACAGAAGTAGACTCACAGAAGATCCTGCGGCCCAGGAAGAGAGATGAGCCTGATAGTTTACAGCTTACCTTCTGAAGAGAACAGAGCAGCTGAGACTGGCAGGAAACCAGCCTGGGGAAGAGAGATGAGCCTTATGCCAGCATACAGCTGAGATCAGAAGAAGCTGGGACCATGGAGCCTTAAGAGGAAGAAGGAAGCTGAACCCTTGCAGGTATCACCTGCCATCTTTCATCAACACGTGGCTGACTAATACACAAACTATGAAAGAGCATTTTCACAATATTACTACTAACTATAGCCCATATCTTACATTTGGTGTATTTTCCCATTAATTATTAACACCCTGTATTAGTATTATATATTTGTTGTAGTTCATGAGAAAATATTCTATTTGTTTTTTCAGCCACAGTTCATCTTCCACCACTGGATTCCCTGTGTTATACAGTCACATGTTTTGTACAATCCATTCAAAGTGTGTATTTAGTGGCTTTCATTTTCATCACAAATTTGTATCCAGTTAATTTTAGAATGTTTTCATTACTCCAAAAGGAAAAATCTCATTTGCCCTTATACTTCCTATTGTCCCTTAAAATTAATATAATATCTTCTTTCCCATTGCTTCAAAAATATTACAATATTACTGATAACTATGTCCCATAATTTACATTAGTTTTAATTTTTCCATGTATCACCATATTCTTAACAGTTTGTAACAAAAAGAACATTCTTATATTTATACTATTAACCACAATCCTTATTCACCACCAAAATCATTATGTTATACAGTCCCCACATTATCTCTAGTTTCCTTTCAGTTGACATTTACATCCACAGACTACCCCTTTCAACCACAATCACATTCATAAATCAGCAGTGTTAGCACCTCACTCACTATGAGGTGCTACCATCAACTCTATTCATTTCCATACTTTAATAATAAACCTTATTATATTCTACATACATTAGGCATCATCTCCCATTCTTGACTACATTCTATCTCCTAGAAACCTATACTCTATAGTTTACCTCCATGAGTTTATTCATCGTATTTCATTCATATTAGTGAGACCATACAATATTTGTCCTTTTGTGTCTGGCTTATTTAACTCAACATAATATCCTGAAGGTTCATCCATGTTGTCATGTACATCCTGATTTCATTATTTCTTGCAGCTGAATAGTATTCCATTGTATGCATATACCACTTTTTGTTTTTGTTTATCCATTCATTGGTTGATGGGCTCTTGGGCTGGTTTCATATTTTAGCAATTGTGAATAAACATCTGTGTTCAAATGTCAGTTTGTCTTTGCTTTCAGTTCTTCTGAATATATTCCTAGTAACAGGATTGCTGGATGATACGGCAGTTCTATAGTCAGTTTCTTCAGGTACTGCCAAACTATCTTCCACAGAAACCATGCTACATTTGCACCAACAGTGAGGGAGTGTTCTTATTTCTCCACATCCTCTCTAGCACTTGTAGATTTCTGTTGTTGTTTTTTTAACAACAGCTATTCCATGAAATGGTATCTCATTGTAATTCTGATCTGCATTCCCCTGAGAGCTTGTGATATTGAACATTTTTCATGTACTCTTTCACAATTTCTATTTCTTCTTTGGAGAGATGTCTACTCAAGTTTTTCCTCATTTTTTAATTGGGTTGTCTTTTTATCATTGAGTTGAATGATATATTTATATAACATGGATATGAAACCCTTGATATATGGTTTCCAAGTATTTTCTCCCATTGAGTGGGCTGCCTTTTTACTTTCTTGACAAAGTCTATTGAAGAATAAATGGGTTTAATTTTGAGGAGATCCCATTTATCTATTTTCTTTTTCATTGCTCATGTTTTGGGTATAAGGTTGAAGAAACTATCACCAACAAAGTTCTTGAAGATGTTTCCCTACATTTTCTTCTAGGAGTTTTATGGTTGTAGTTTTTTACTTATATCCTTGATCCATTTTGAGTTAATTTTTGTATGACATGTGAGATAAGGGTCCTCTTTCTTTCTTTTAGATATGGATATCCAGTTTTCCCAGCACCATTTGTTGAATAAACAATTCTGGCCCAGCTGAGTGGGCTTGAGAGCCTTGTCAAAAATCACTTGACCATAGATGTGAGGATCTATTTCTGAGTTCTGACATGCCTATCTTTATGCCAGTACCATGCTGTTTTTTCCACTGTAGCTAAGTAATATGCTTTAAAGTCAAGAAGTGAGAGTCCTCCAACTTCATTCTTTTTTAAAAAACATTTTTGGCTATTTGTGTTGCTTTACCCTTGCAAATAAATTTGATAATTGGCTTTTCCATTTCTGCCCAAAAGGGGGTAGGGCATTGGGATTTTTATTGGGATTGCGATGATTCCATAAATCGGTTTGGGTAGAATTGACATCTTACCAATATTTAATCTTCCAATCCATGAACATGGAATGTCCATCCATTATTTAGGTATTCTCTGGTTTATTTTAGCAATGTTTTGCACTTTTCTAAAAATGGTTCCTTTATGTCCTTGGTTAAGTATATTCCTAAATATTTTATTCTTTTAGTCACTATTATAAATGAAATTTTTTTCTGACTTCCTCCTCAGATTGCTCATCAGTAATATATAGAGAAATGCCACTGATTTTTGTAATCTTGTATCCCACCACTTTGCTGAACTCATATATTAGTTCTAGTAGCTTTGTTTTGGATGTTTGGGATTTTCTATATATAGGGTCATACAAAAAACAGCAAAAGTTTTACTTCTTTTCCTATTTGGGTACATTTTATTTCTTTTTCTTGCATAATTGCTCTAGCTAGAACTTTTAGCACATTATTCAATAACAGTGGTGACAATGGATATCCTTGTCTTGTTCACAATATCAGTGGGAAGGCTTTCAGTCTTTCACCATTGAGTACAATGCTAGCTGTGGGTTTTTCCTATGTGCACTTTACTATGTTGAGAAAGCTTCCTTCTATTCCTATCTTTTGTAGTGTTTTTATCAAGAAAAGATGCTGTATTTTGTCAAATGCCTTTTCTGTATCAATCTAGAGGACCATGTGGTTTTCATTCTTGAATTTATTAATGTGATTTATTACCTAGTTGATTTTCTTACATTGAACCACCCTCACATACCTGGGATAAAACACACAATTGTGGTGTATAATTCTTTAAAGTCATTTTTTTATTCAGTTTGCATGTATTTTGTTGAGGATTTTTGCATCTATATTCACTAGAGAAATTGTCTATAATTTCCTTTTTCATAGTATCTTTATCTGTTTTTGGTATTAGGGTGATATTGGCTTCATAGAATGAGTGGTAGTGTTCCTTCCTGTTCAATTTTTGGAACAGCTTGAGCAACATTTATATTACATCATCTTTGAATGATTGGTAGTATTCACATGTGAAGGCATCTGGTCCTGGAATTTTCATTTTGGGGAGATTTTTTGATGCTATTTCAATCTCTTTACTCGTGATTTGTTTGTTGAGGTCTTCTATTTCTCCTGGGTCAGTGCAGATTGTTCATGTGTTTCTTGGAATTTCTCCATTTGCTCTATGTTGTCTAGTTTGTTGGTATACAGTTCATAGTAGCCTCTTATAATCTCTCTTATTTTTGCAGGGTCAGTGATAATGTCCCCCCTTTCATTTCTGATTTTATTTATTTGCATGTTCTTTTTTCCTTATCAGCCTAGCTAAGGGTTTGTTGATTTTGTTGATATTCTTGAAGAACCAAATTTGGTTTTGTTGATTCTATTGTTTTTTGTTGTTGCTGTTCTCAATTTCATTTATTTCTGCTCTGATCATTATTATTTCTTTCCTTTTGCTTGGTTTGGGATTAGTTTGCATTCTTTTTCTAGTTCCTCCAGGTATGCTGTTAGGTCTTTGATTTTAGTTCTTCTTTTTTAATATAATCTCTGAGGGTTATAAATTTCCCTCTCAGCACTGCCTTCAATGTATCCCATAAGTTTTTTTTGTTTGTTTGTTTTTAAAGATCTATTTCATTTATTTTTTCCCCTTCCCCCTCACTGACTGCTCTCTGTGTCCATTCACTTGTGTTCTGCATCCGCTTGCATTATCTGGTGGCACTGAGAAACTGTGTCTTTTTTGTTGCATCATCTTGCTACATCAGCTTTCTGTGTGTGCAGCACTGTCGGAGTCACAGACCCAAAGGGTATCGGGAATGAAAGACAAAGAGAGATTGGGATCAGGGGATCTGTGAGCATTGACTCCTCAAGCTCATCAGACAAGTTTATTAATATCAGGGGCTTCTTTATATACCCCAAGCAAACATGAGAACCAGCAACTATTCTAGCTAACTATTCCCATTACCTCATTCTTGAAAACACAGTGCACAGTGGATAAGATAGTAACTAAAGCTCAAGATGTTCTATTATGTTATTGAAACAAATATACTCATAAATCTTGTTGCCCAGGTTACTCGTACTATTAAGTCTAGGTTTTGCTGGAATGTTATGTTTCCCAGAGAAATTAGCCACCTGTACATATATCTCTAGGGACAGCATGACCCAGTGGTCAGAAAGTAACTTGCTACTATGGAAACAGCATACCTTTGTTTCCCTCATTTCCCCCTTTTTGTTTTAGTCAGGGTGGCTGTGCCTGTCTTAGGTTGCCCTCCTCTGAGAGTCTTACCCATCATTGGCTACCAGCCAAGCACTCTGACCATGGGGAATTATGTCAGGGTTTTAGCAAGTACGAAATTATTAGCTTGTCCCATCACGTCAACATGGTGCAGTTTTCGGCATACTTCTTGTCCCAGGCAAGCAACAACAATGAACAACAAGATTAACACACAAAGTCCTATTCCTAATGCTGATAAAAAATGTTAAGACTTCCACCAATTTACCGGATTAAACTTATTGAAATGAGAAATTAAATCATTAAAGATATCCTTATCTTCAGCTACATAAATCTGATTATGAGACATTTCTAATATCTTTTTCTGTAATTCTTCTATTTCTAATGACATATTACCTTTATGACCTATCAAATGATTTTTAATCTTTTCCCAATCAAACATAGAATTATTATAAGCAAGTGGAGTAATGCAAAAGTTACTTTCATTCCAATCACATTTCAATCCCCTAAGTAGATTTAAGTTATATACTTGATCTCCAAGATGAAAAACTGCCAATTCTAAATCATTAACTCTACTGTTTAATTCCTCATCAATATGCTCTTGACTATGTCATAAGTCACTAGCATTCTTATGCCATTCTTGCACATATTGTTGAGTCTGCACTGTCTCATGCAAGGCCATGGTAGCTGTAGTGGCAATCCTAATATCAATCCTAATATGCCAGCTATTAGCAGTCCCACAAATCGCTTCAATCGCTTCAGGATTTCTCGAGCCATATGGGACAGCAGTTGACTCTCAGGTGACGATTGCCAAATTCGGTTCAGTTGCACTGGAATCCACACTCCCCACCACCTTCAAGCCATTCTAATGAAATCTCCATTCTGTAAAATGTTCTCAGACAAACAAGTTTTTATAAAATAGAGCATTCTTGGTTATGGTTAATTTTCCAACCACAAACACATAAGGATCTCTTACACATGATTGAAAATGGTGAATTTGATCTAAATGCAGATATTGACCATTCTTACTATTATTCCCAATCCATTCTATAGTAAGAGATATTCCTAGAAAAACTTTCCACAAATTCTTTTGTTTATGTATAGATGGAATGTTACACCATGGAGAAGGGATCCATTTCCCTTTATATTTCCAAACACTATTATTTTTAGTAAAAATTATTTTTTGTTGTCCTTTACTATTTAGACCATACCAAATAAATCTGCCATTATATGGAGAGGGACTCCCCATTGGGGCACTTTCCCACACTATTCCATAGGAATCATTAAAAATGACAGATCCTCTTCCTATAAGGCACTCTTGTCATCCTTCTTTATCCCTACTGTCTTTTTGCAGACAATCATACGTAGGATTTTTGGTCATGATTTAATTGTAAGAGGGAAATAAAGTTACAATAAACTGAGTGTTATTATTTTTGAAGATAATTATGGCCTGATTTTTAACATACGTACAGGAAGGATGGTTACCAATGCATAAGGGTCGATAATCAAATGGTAATATGAGATCATAGATTCTTTGTCTTTCCTCATTCTGAGGTTTAATCCTCTTTGCAGGTAACCAAATTTGTTCTCCATTTTCTGAAATGACAAGAGCATAGCCTCACCCCCATACTTTAATCTTGCCTTTTTTCCATTCATTGCTTAAAGTATCTTTCCAGAATATTGGTTGATCTTCATTTCTTGCATTTACTGTAGATGTTTGACATTTTCCAAAGTGACATTCCACAGGTGTCAATGAATTATAAACATTAAAAATTTTAAAGTAAATAAAGCTTTTGCCAATTGATCTTTTGATGTTATAATACCATCATCTTCCCCTTTTTGTTTTAAAAGCATAGTTTTTAGGGTATGATAGCTGCACTCAACTATGGCTTGACCTGTAGGATTATAATGAATACCAGTAATATGTTCAATAGCATATGTAGAACAAAAAGAAGTAAAAGACTTATTAGTGTAAGAAGGTCTATTATCAGTTTTAATTTTAAAGGGGCATCCCATCACTACAAAAGTAGACCATAAATGGGTCTACTTGTGCAGTAGCCCACAAAAAATGAGAGTAAGTATCAATGCAAACATGGACATATCATAATTTACTAAATGATGGTATATGAGTAACATCCATCTAAACAGTTGATTAGGAGCCAGGCCTTTGGGATTAGTCTCAGCCTGAAAAGTCACTGTAGTTAAGGGTCCACAGGTGGGACAGGTGCGAATAATTTCTCAAGCTTGATGTTTTGTTAATTGAGGAAATTTATGTCTAAGTCCTTTAGTATTAATATGAGTTAATGCATGATATTTATTGGCATTTTGCAAACATTTTACTAATAAATTAGTTCTTGCATTTTGGGTAGCTAGAGGACCAGGAAGGGAAGAATGAGACTGGATATGAGTAATATATATGGGCTGACTTCTTTGCCGAATGAGGGCTTGAAGGTCAGCAAAAAGTTGAGACAATTCATCAGTAATAAAAATATGAGCTGTTTTAATATGAGCTACAGTTAAACACACATATTTAGAATCAGAGACAATATTTAAGGGCTCTTGAAACGTTTGTAAAACCTTAATGATGGCTGAAAGCTCTGTGTGTTGAACAGATGAATAAGGAGTTTGTCAAACTTGTTCTTTTTGAGAAGTAGCGTATGCTGCTTTTCCATTACTACTACTATCAGTAAATACTGTACAAGATGGTTAGGCTATGCACATAGCCCTGAAAAGCACTGCAAAAGTCTATTGTTGGGTTTTTTACAGATAGAGGAATGCAGCTGGCTTGACTTGTTTAAGAAGACACTAAAAGTTTTAGTAAGTTTTAAAACAAAGTGATAGAAACACAGCTGGACATTAACTTCTTGCAACAAACTAACAGTGTTTGGGATAGCTGCATACTAAAGTGTTGTTACTTTAATCTATGATAAGAGGTTGTTTTGTGACATATACTCTTCTGTAATAATTAAAACCATAATTAACCACATTGTACTTCTCTTTAATATTATGCTGAAATATTGGTAACTTTATACACTCTTAAGTATTTATTTGAACTTTTTATTCATATAACTTTAACAGAGGGTTAAAGAAAAAAAACTTGTTAATTTCATAACATTTTTAAACACTTTTTAACCAACTTATAACATATTAAATGAACTTAACTAATTTTTTTTAAGGTAAAAGAACAAATCTCTTATAATTAGTTTGGAATAAAAAGCTACTTTTCAGGATTTGGTTTTGAGAAAGCAGTTTTGAACATTATGTTCCTTTAAAAGAGATAAGACCTTTTCTTTTTTGAGCACTGAGGAAATGATAAGGTTAAAGCACAAGAAGCTATTTTGATAAAACACTCTTTCTTTGTATACTGATTATTCAGGATAAAAACTTTTACCAAAACAGATTAATGACTTGAGAGGCTTTGACAAAGAACAAAAATTTAACTTTGCATTAGTATACTATTTGATACTAAACCTTTTAAATTTTTATAGATAGACTCATCAAATTTTATTTAATTTTAATCATAAAAATTTCTTTTCTACGAATCTTCTACACTTAAGTATTCACCTAGGTTTTGTTCCATGCTCTATTCTTTCCCAATAATCAATCATTTTATCTTAGGACAAAATCATTTCTTGTTTCTTTAATAATAAAAACACATTCCATATACCCATATATGAAGCTATCAAGCAAACTTCTTACAGCATAATACCATCAACACTAAACAAGCTTGTTAAAATAATGAACTTTTCTTTACTTTAAGTACTTAGTAGCATGCTATATCAGAAACAGTCTCCTAGAAGCAAGATGTCAGGGGAGGCTGGCTGCTGCCAAGTTTTCCTGTTATAAAATTACCTTTTATTATTATTATTATTATTATTATTATTAACTCAGGTTTGTTTAATAATGACTTTTTGGAATTAGCCATTTAAACACTTTAATTTAAATAATGCTTTGTTAAATTTCTTATAATTATTTATAACCATATAGACTATAATTATATTATTTTAAGACAAATTTTACATTCACAGAACATATTTCTTTACTTAAAGTTACCACAATACTTTCTATAACTTGCTCATGCATTTAAGTTCCAAGAGTTTATGAAAATTAGCCATCCTACTTTAGGACAAAACACACTTTTTATAAAAAAACTTATTAAATTTCAGTCAGCATTTCCACAAACTTTTAACCTTCTTTAATATTCATTTAAGTTTTACATCCTTCATTTTATCCTGTGAAGAAAAATAAGCTATTCATTTCAATCTAGGCAAGAACAACTTTTTATAAAAAGACTTATAGTAATTTTGTAATCAAGACTTACAATTTTTATTATTGGAGAGATCTTATTAACATTTAAACTTAAGTATTAATATAAGTGCTTATTTAATTTTTGGCCATTTGAATAGAGCTCTTTTTTAAAATTTTTATTAATTTATATTACCATCCAGAGGTATCAAAATATACACTGACATTGAATGAACAGGCAAACACAGAACAATTACAACACATTAACAGAAACATATAGTGTACAATTTACTCATCATTCTTACTTTCTTGGTATAGCTGTTTTTAAGTTCTCCGTTATATCACATCTCAGATTTCCTTTTTTAAGATTTCTTCTGGAATCCATGTTGCCTGTATAATGCAAGCTTGTGTTTGGAAACATTTTTATTAGTTATCAGCAATCAATTAAGATAATTTGAGACAGACTGTTAACACACATTTTTGGATTATTACTCTGTAAGACTATACTGAGACTTGAAGTTCAGGGGTAAACTATTGATTTAAAACTGAAATTCCTTTTTAAACCTTGATAAAAATTTTTTACTAATTTTATTATCTTGGTTAAATAAACCCAATCAGAATTAGCATGGAAACATGGCTTAACTCTATTAACCCCCACTAGCCCACAGCTACATTGTCTTGTAGACAGCAAGGGGTTTTCAGAGTTGCTGCCAGAATAGTTTCCTTATCTTAGTGAACACTTTAACAGAGAGTTTTCTTACAAGCCTGATTTCACTAACAAGGACTTTATTTATTTTTACCTGTTTTAAATCTTTCAATAGTTTAAGAGGTATTGGTTCAAGATGGAACTCAACACCTCCCTGAGGATTATTAGCATCTGATGGAGTTGGTCATAATATAACCAGAAAAGCTGATAATAATTGCATGGCCTCCAGATCCCCTCATTGAGATCTGTGCAATAAACAGGGCATTAAAGGTGTTTGAGGAATGGAGTTGGGAACAATTATCTCATTAGTACAGGGTAAAGTGTCTGATTGTAAAGGATCTAAGGTGGCAGCAATTTGCTGGCACAAAGTCCACACAGATAAAGGAATGGATTCCCCTCTTTGATATGCTCTATGTAGCACCCTCATTACCTGTTTCCACTGTTTCAGATTCAAAAGACTTTTCCCTTGTGGCTGAAACCAATAAGTGTTTTTGTACTAGAGCAAAAAGTTCAAGTAAATCAGCAGTTTTTACTGAGACTCCAACAGTATTTAAGAGAGTTATAGTACCTGTGAATATTCTTCCAGATGTCCTGGTTGATTACCCATACCCTGATGCTAACAGAAACAAAATTAATTAAAATTCTTACCATTGTATGGTTAGACTCGAGTCACCCTTTTGATAGCCACCTCAACCTTTCAGGAAGGTTTTCAGTTTCCGCGTTCCCGATACTGTCATGGAAGAATCTCTGCTGCAGTCACCACTTCGGACCCCACGTTGGGCGCCAGATGTCGGAGTCACAGACCTGAAGGGTATCAGGAATGAAAGACAAAGAGAGATTGGGATCAGGGGATCTGCGAGCATTGACTCCTCAAGCTCATCAGACAAGTTTATTAATATCAGGGGCTTCTTTATATACCCCAAGCAAACGTGAGAACCAGCAACTATTCTAGCTAACTATTCCCATTACCTCATTCTTGAAAACACAGTTCACAGTGGATAAGATAGTAACTAAAGCTCAAGATGTTCTATTATGTTATTGAAACAAATATACTAATAAATCTTGTTGCCCAGGTTACTCATACTATCAAGTCCAGGTTCTGCTGAAATGTTATGTTTCCCAGAGAGATTAGCCACCTGCATGTATATCTCTAGCGACAGCATGACCCAGTGGTCAGAAAGTAACTCGCTACTATGGAAACAGCATGCCTTTGTTTCCCACACAGTGCCACTCCTGGGTGAGCTGTGCTTTTCTCATGTGGGGTGGCTCTCCTTGTGGGGCGCTCTCCTTGCACATGGTGCACCCCTGCATGGCATGGCACCCCTTGCACGTGGCAGCACTGTGCAAGGGCCAGCTTACCACACAGGTCAGGAGATCCTGGGGATCGAACCCTGGACCCTCCATACAGTAGACGGATGCTCTATCAGTTGAGCCACATCCACTTCCCTATACCATAGGTTATGATATGTTGTGTTCTTGCTTTCATTTGTCTCAAGATATTTACTGATTTCTCATAGTTTCTTCTTTGACCCACTGATTATTTAAGATTGTGTTATTTAATCTCCACATATTTGTGAATTTTCCCTATTTCTATTCATGATTGATTTCCAGCTTATTTCCACTATAATCAGAGAAAGTGCTGTGTATAATTTCAATCTTTTTTATTTATTGAGATGTGTCTTGTGACCCAACATATGCTCTATCCTGGAGAAGGATCCATTAGTGCTTGAAATGAACATATATCCTGCTCTTCTGGGATGTTATGTTCTATAAATGTCTATTAGGTCTAGTTCATTTATCATATTATTCAAGCTGTTTCCTTATTTATTCTCTATCCAGATGTTCTATCCAATACTGAAAGTGCTGTATTGAAATTTCCAACTATTATTGTAGAGACAGCTATTTCTCCCTATAGTTTTGCCAGTGTGTGCCTCATGTATCTTGGAGCACCTGGTTATGTGAATAAATATTTATTGTACTTATTTCTTCTTGTTGAGTTCCCCCTTTTATTAATATTTAATAATCTTCATCATCTCTTAAAACAGTTTTGCATTTAAAATATTTTTTTCTGATATTAGTATCACTACTCCAATCTTTTATTGTTTTCGTAACTATTTACATGAAATATATTTTTTCCAACATTTCACTTTCAACCTGATTGTGTCCTTACATCAGAGGTGAGTCTCTTGCAGACAGCATATAGAAGGCGCATATTTTTAATCTATGTTGGCAGTCTATGTCTTTTGATTTGGGAATTCAATCCATTAACGTTCAATGTTATTACTGTAAAGGCATTACATACTTCACCCATTCTACCCTTTGGCTTTCCATTATCATATCTTACTATTGTCTCTCTTTTTACCCTTTAAGTTAACTTTACTAATAATCTTCATTTGTACACTCTGGTCCAAGTCACTTGCCATTGCTTTTCCCTTTTAAGCTGTAGCACTTCCTTTAGTATCACTTGTAAATCTAGTCCTGTGCTAACATACTTTCTCAGTTTTTGTTTGTCTGTGAAGACTTTAAACTCACCCTCATTTTTTTCCTTTATTTTTTTAAGTGTTACATTAAAAAAATATGAGGTCCCCATATACCCCCTGCAACCCTCACTCCACTCCTCCCACATCAACAACCTCTTTCATCATCGTGGCACATTCATTACATTTGGTGAATACATTTTGGAGCACTGCTGCACCATATGGGTAGTGGTTTACACTGTAGTTTACACTCTCCCCCAGTCCAACCAGTGGACCATGGCAGGACATACAATGTCCAGCATCTGTCCCTGCAGTACCACCCAGGACAACTCCAAGATCATAAGACTAAGTGTCAATCTTTCATCAGAAACCATGTAGGTGAGAAGAAAGGGGTATGATGTATATATGGTACTGAAAGAGAAAAGCTGTCAGCCAAGAATTAATCTGGAAAAACTGTCAGTTTTTCTCTTTCGGTACCGTATATATATCATACTCCTTTCTTCTCACCTACATGGTTTCTGACGAGAGATTGACACTGTCTTATGATCTTCCCTTCTGTGTGATGCATTGCTTTTCTCTTGCAGCTTTCAGAATCCACTCTTTATCTCTGGTGTTGGTCATTCTGAACAGTAGGTGTCTTGGAGTAGGTCTATTAGGATTTATTCTGTTTTGGGTTGTTGTCCTTCTTGGATATTAATATTTATGTCTTTCATAAAGGTTGGAAAGTTTTTGGTCATTACTTCCTCAAATATTCTTTCTGCCTCTTTTCCATTTTCTTCTTCTGGGACACCAATGATGTGCACGTTTGTGCAGTTTGTTTTGCCATTCAATTACCTGAAAGCCTGTTCCATTTTTTCCATTCTTTTCTCTTTCTCCTCTCTTTTCAAGTTCAGATGTTCTGTCCTTGATATCACTAATTTCGTTCTCCACCAATTCAAATTGGCTGTTATGTGCCTCTAATGTATTTTTTTAAGATTTTTAAAAATTTATTTCTCTCCCCTTCCCCTCCCCACCCCGCCCCAGTTGTCTGCTCTCTGTGTCCATGTGCTGTGTGTTCTTTTTGTCCGCTTCTGTTATTGTCAGCAGCATGGGAATCTGTGTTTCTTTTTGTTGCATCATCTTGTGTCAGCTCTCCATGTGTGTGGCGCCATTCTTGGGCAGGCTGCACTTTCTTTCATGCTGGGCGGCTCTCCTTACGGGGCACACTCCTTGTGCGTGGGGCTCCCCTACGCAGGGACACCCCTGCATGGCACGGCGCTCCTTGCGTGCATCAGCATTGCACATGGGCCAGCTCCACACGGGTCAAGGAGGCCCAGGGTTTGAACTGCAGACCTCCCATGTGGTAGCCGGACGCCCTATCCACTGGGCCAAGTCTGCTTCCCTCTAATGTATTTTTAAACTCATCCATTGTGTCTTTCATTCCCATAAGCTCTGCATCTTTTCTTTGCAGACTTTCAAATTGTTCTTTATGCTCACCCAGTGTCTTCTTAATATCCTTTATCTCTGTAGTCATATTTTCCTTCAACTCCTTGAACTTATTTAGTAGATTTGTGTGATTATAGTTGATTAGTTGTTTCAAATCCTGTGTCTTGCCAGGATTTGGGGTTTGCTCCCTCTGCTGGCTATCTGTTCCTTTTTCTTAGAATGGCTTATAATTTTTTTTTGCTAATGTTTAGGTATTCTGAAGATGCTGGTGAATTTACTCTGATAGTCAATTTCTCTCTCTTGTCTTGTGGTTTTGTTTCATGATTCTTCTTTGATTTTTGTTTCAACTTATTCTAAGTCCTTAAAATTGCCCAGCTTAAGTTATCAAAATAAGACCAGGGACTCATTAATGGGATGCAACTTTGCTCCAAGGAGCTAGGACAAGTCTCCTGAAAGTGGTTTTCTCCTTGTAATTTCCCAGTTGGCCAGCAATTGGTGCTTATAGTGAATCTTTCTAGAGGTGTCTCTTTCAACCTCCACTTGCCCATGATTCTGGTCAGGCCAGAGATTAGATTCCATGCAGGCTCTGCTGGCCAAATTCATTGAAGAGATACCACTCTCTGCCCTCTGTCACCCCCTTACTCTTCCCAGGAGGAAAATGTCTGTTCCCCTCTCAGTTGGCTGCAGCGCATCACAGGTTTTATCCACACTGTTTGCCTTAAGGGTAGAGGAAGAATGTAATTCTGGACAGAAGGGTTAGTAACTCACAGTTTTTGTTTCAGCTTCTTCATTTCTCTGTTCCTCACCCTTCTGGAGGATGTACAGCACTCTCCTGGTCTGCAGACTCCCAAAGCAACTCCCACAAAAAACCTTGTCCTTCCTCCATTACTTTTGTGAGGGAATTGAGTCCTGCTGATCTACTCTAATGTCATCTTACTGTAAGTCCACTAGCACTAACACTTTTAAATATCTATATTGTACCAGGCACTTTGACTTTTTTTTAAAATTTAAGCCTTATAGATATTCTTCATATGTAAGTACTATCTTTTCCATATTCACAGAGATGACACAAAACCTCAGCTATGCAATGTATATAGGATGGCCGGCAATCATGCTTATATTTCTCTGACTGTGGTATTGGTTAAACTTATGTACACTTGGTACCTCCATTACGTATAGTACCTTGACTGATTGCCCATGCTAGGAACTCAGAGCTCTGATTCCATTCCAATCAGCATTTCACATACTTTCCATCACAACAGTCTTTGTTATCTCAAAGAAAAACTGTGGAACAAGCAGAATGCCCAGTGTGAGCATAGAAAATGTTTTTTCAAAGACCTCTGTTTTAGTTTTCCAGCTGCTAAAATAAATATCATTCAATGGGTTGGCTTAAACAATTGGAATTTATTGGCTAAGGGTTTTGAGGCTAGGATAAATCTGAAATCCAGGGTCATCAAGGCAATGTTTTCTCCCAGATACTGTGGCATTCTAGGACAGGCTGCCAGCAGTCCTTGGTCCTTGGCTTTTCTGTAACATGGCAATGTCCATGGTTGCATCTACTCTTTCTGGTCCTAAGTCTGTTTTCTTCTAGCTTCTGGCTGCTCTATGTGGCTTCCTTCTATCTGGCTATCACTCCACTTATAAAGGACTTCAGTAATCCAGATTAAAGCCAAACCTGATTTTATTGGACCACTCCTTACCTGGAGTAACATCATGAGGTGATCTTATTTACAATGGGGCCACACTTACCAGAATGCAGATTAAACCCAAGAACATGTCCAAGCTGGGGTACACAATTCAATCCACACCAGGCAACAATACTTTGCACTGAAGTATTGAAGGGATGAACTTTATAAATGTGGAGGCCAACCAGACCTCTAACTATCAACATCTCTGGACTTCCAGGAAGAATGCAGGCTAGAAAGACACAGGACTCTCTTCTACCCCAGAAAAATAGCTAGAGGATAGGCTGAAAGAGCCTGGTAAAATGGCTGTTAGGGTTTAGGACACCAGGCAAAGGCTGGACACCTCCCAGAGGAGAAACGGACAAAGGAGGGGAATCGTGCTGACAGAATTGTCTGCCCCTGCTGACAAAAAGGGCTCCAGGGACTTACCACCCTGGAAAGGGGAGAGAGAAGAACACAGCCTAAGGCCAACTCAGCTTTGACTCACAAATTTGGTCTGCTGCATCCCTGGCACCCTTCCAGGCTGAATGGGGCCATGCCATTGTTTGCCTTGGGAGCCAGCAAGAAGTTAAAGATATACAACCCTCCCAATCTCCTCCTCTACTAACAAGGACTGATTGTTGAGGACTCAGAGGGGAGTGGAAATATTTCTGACTTGGGAAAAGGGAGGGTGCTGCCAGAGAAGGCTGGAGAACTGTCACTGAGAAAGTTTTAATTACAAGGCTCTTAGATTCCAAGCAGGAAACCCTGTCACACTGATCCAGTGTATGTTAAAACAAACACATTCTGACAGGCATTGAACTGAGAGTTGCCAAAGAACCCTATCTGCTGGCAGACCAAGGAAGCACACATGAGAAAATTGAAAATAAGTAAGAGGATTTTTCCAGTTTGTAAAGTTTCCCTCCCCAAGGCCCTAGAAAGCCAGTGTGCAACAAATTACAGGGTCCAGAGTCTGTTTTGAGCAACTAGCAGGGACAATCCTAACAATCCAGGTCTAGCAAAAATTCAAAAAGCAGTGGTAGGGAAGCAGATGTGCTCAAGCAATTGGGCTCCCACCTATCACATGGGAAGTCCATGGTTCAGTTCTCAGTATCTCCTAAAGAAGACAGTGAGCTGGCACAATGGGCAGGTGTGGCATGCTGACACAACAAGATAATGCAACAAGAGACATAAGAAGAAAAACAAAATGAGAGACACAACAAAGCAGGGAGCAGAGTTTCACAGTACCTCCTAAAGAGGACAAACAAGATGGCGAGCTGGCATGATAGGCAGGCACGGTGAGCTGACATGACAAGATGACACAACGAGAGACACAAGAGGAAAAACATAATGAGAGACATAACAAAGCAGGGAATAGAGGTGGCTTAAGTAATTAGGTGCCTCCCTCCCACATCGGAGATCCTGGGTTCAGTTTCTGGTGCCTTCTAAAGAAACAAAGACGAACAGATAGCAAGTGCAAAACAACAAGGAGGTAGGGAGAGATGAATAAATATAATAAATCTTAAAAAAAAAAAAAAGCAGTGGCAACACACAGCCTCCTGCCATTAAATCCCTACAAAAAAGAAAGAAATTGAGCATCTGAGTAAATGACATCCTAATCAGATGCCTAGACATCAGCAAAAAATTATGAGCCATACTTAAAAAAAATGGAAGACACATCCCAGGAAAAGAAATATAACAAAGCCCCAGAAGAGACACAGGATTTGAGAGAACTAATTAGCAAGATGCACACAAATTTCCAAAATCGAATTAATGAGTAGAAAGAAAATATGACTAAAGAGATAAATGACATCAAGAAGACATTGAGCAAGCCAAAGAAGAATTTGAAATCCTGAACAGAAAAGTAACAGAACTGAAAGCAGGAAGATTGCATCCAGTATCCATGTGGAATCTAAGCCCCCTCTTGACATAGATGTGGAATGGACACAACCAAGCCAAGGTCCACAGGAAGGAGGAATACAGTAAGGATCAGAGTGGACTTAATGATATCCTATTCATGAACTATTGTGGTTAATAATCGAGAAAATGTGACATTGGTGTGGAAAAAGTGGCCATGGTGGCTGCTGGGTGCGGGGAATGGGAGGAAGAGATGAGATGTGGAGGCATTCTCGGGACTTGGAGTTGTCCTGGGTGGTGCTCCAGGGACAATTGCCAGACGTTGTATGTCCTCCCATGGCCCACTGGATGGAACGTGGGAGAGTGTGGGCTATGGTATGTAACACGGGACATGAGGTGCAGCGATGCCCGGAGATGTACTCACCAGACGCAATGGATGTGTCATGATGATGGAAGAGTGTTACTGTGGGGGGAGTGGTGGGGTGGGGGTGAATGGGGACCTCATATTTTTTGAATGTAATATCTTCTAAAAAATGAATAAATTGAGTAGAATTTGGGAAAAAAAGAAAAAAGAAAAGTAACAGAGCTAATAGGAATGAAAGACACAATAGATGAGATTAAAATCACAATAGAGGCATACAACAGCAGACCCGAAATGAAAGAAAAAAGAATAAGTGATACCAAAGGCAAAACAGTTAAAATTGAAGAAAGAAAAGAACAGAAAGAGAAAAAAGGGGGGGGGGTGGGGGAGGAATGAGCAGGGGCTCAGAGAGTTGAATGACAACACGAAATGCGACAACATACATGTCATGGGAGTTCCAGAAGGAGAAGAGAAAGGAAAAGGCGCAGAAATCTCTTTGAGAAAAATTTCCTAACACTCATGAAAGAAATGAACTTACATGTTCAAGAAGCACACCATACCCCAATCAGAATAAATTCAAATAGACCTACTCTAAGACACATACTACTGAGAATGTTAAATGTCAAAGATAAAGAGAAAATTCTCAGAGCAGTTAGGGAGAAGCAAACCATCACATACAAGGGATGTCTAGTAAGACTTAGCACAGATTTCCCTTTAGAAACCATAGAGGCGAGAAGACAGTGGTATGATACAACTAGGACGCTGAAAGAGAAAAACTGCCAGCTAAGAATTCTTTATCCAGAAAAATTGTCCCTCAAATATGAAGGTGAGTATAAAATATTCACAAATAAACAGAAACTAAGAGAGTTTGCAAAAAAAACTTCGCAGAAAATATTAAAGGAAGCCTTAGAATCTTAAATAAAGACAGGAGAGAGCAGCATGGAGGAGAATATAGAAGAAGGAATAGAGAAAGGATAACCAAAATAATAAAAAGACAGACAAAAATATAACGTGGCATATGAAAACCAAAGAACAAAATGGTAAAAGTAAATAATGCTTTTACAGTAATATCACTGAATGTGAATGGATTAAACTCTCTAATCAAAAGATACAGGCTGACAGAATGGATGAAAAAACATGAGCCATTCATGTGCTGCTTACAAGAAACTCATCTTAGACCTAGGGATACAAAATGGCTGAAAGTGAAAGGTTGGAAAAAGATACTCCATGCAAATAGTAACCAAAAAAGAGCAGCTAAATTAGTATTGAACAAAACAGACTTTATTTTTTTTTAATGTCTTTTTTTTTTTTTTTTAAGATTTTATTTATTTATTTAATTTCCCCCCCTCCCCTGGTTGTCTGTTCTTGGTGTCTATTTGCTGCGTCTTGTTTCTTTGTCCGCTTCTGTTGTCGTCAGCGGCACGGGAAGTGTGGGCGGCGCCATTCCTGGGCAGGCTGCTCTTTCTTTTCACGCTGGGCGGCTTTCCTCATGGGCGCACTCCTTGCGCGTGGGGCTTCCCCACGCGGGGGACACCCCTGCGTGGCAGGGCACTCCTTGCGCGCATCAGCGCTGCGCATGGCCAGCTCCACACGGGTCAAGGAGGCCCGGGGTTTGAACCCGTGGACCTCCCATATGGTAGACGGACGCCCTAACCACTGGGCCAAAGCCCGTTTCCCATGAACAAAACAGACTTTAAATGCAAAAAAGTTACAAAAGATACAGAAAGCCATTACATATTAATAAAAGGAAGAGATAACAGCTATAAACATCTATGCAACTAACCATGGTGTGCCAAAATACATGAGACAAACTCTGGCAAAACTGAAGGGAGAAATAGACATCTCTACAATAATCACTGAGGATTTCCACACTCCACTCACATCACTAGAAAGAAGATCAACAAAGAAACAGAGAGCTTGAACAGTGTGATAAATGACTTAGACCTAACAGACATATACAAAATGCTGCATTGAAACTCAGCAGGTTATACATTCTTCTCAAGTGCCCATGCATCTTTCTCCAGGATAGACCACATGTTAGGGCACAATGCAACTCTCCATAAATACAAAAATATTGAAGTTATACAAAGCACCTTCTCAGATCATAATGGAATGAAACTGGAAATCAGTAAGAGGCAGGAAAAAAGTAAATTTGCAAATGTGTGGAAGCTAAACAACAAACTCCTAAATAATCAGTGGGTCAAAGAAGAAATTGCAAGTGAAAGCTGTAAATACATTGAGACAAATGAAAACAAAAACACAACTTATCAAAATTTATGGGATATGTGAAGGCAGTCTTGAGAGGAAAATTTATAGTCCTAAATGCCTATTTTTAAAAAAGAAGAAAGAGAGCTAAACTCAAAAGATTTAACTGATAAACTAGAGAAACTAGAAAAAGAACAGCAAACCAATCCCATAGAAGAAGGAAAGAGATAATAAAGATTAGAGCAGAAATAAATGAAATTGAGACCAAAAAGAAACAATAGAGAAAATCAACAAAACCAAAAAGCTGGTTCTTTGAGAAGACCAATAAAATTGACAAACCCCTAGCTAGACCAACAAAGAAAGAGAGAAGATATAAATAAATGCATTCAGTAATGAAAGGTGAGAAGTTATAGCTGACCCCACAGGAATAAAATGGATCATAAGAGGATATTATGAGAAACTGTATGCCAACAGACAAGACAACCTAGATGAAATGGACAAATTCCTACAAATACACAAACAACCTACACTGACACTACAAGAAATACAAGAATGTAACAAAACAATCACACTTAAAGAGATTGTATCCATTACCAAAAATCTCCCAGCAAAGAAAAGTCCAGGACCAGATGGCTTCAGAGATGAATTCTACCAAGTATTTTGAAAAGAATTAACACCAGTCATGTTTAAACTCTACCAAAAAACTGAAGAGGAGGGAAAATTACCCAATACATTTTATGAAGCCAACATCACCCTAATACCAAAGCCAGATAAAGATACTACAAGAAAAGAAAATTACAGATCAATCTTTATAATGAACACAAATGCAAAAATTCTCAACAAAATACTTGCAAATCGAATGCAACAGCATATCCAAAGACATACATCATGACCAAGTGGGATTTATTCCTGGTAGTCAAGGCTGGCTCAACATAAGAAAATCAATCAACATAATACAACACATTAACAAACTTAAGGGGGGAAAAAAGCACATGATTTGGACTTACCCCACTCAGCTAACATGGAGGTGAAGAAGGTCAACCACACACCAGGGAGCCAAGAGTGCCTACAACGGAAAGCAGGAGGATTGCATCCAGCATCCATGTGGAATCTAAGCCCCCTCTTGATATAGATGTGGAGTGGACACAACCATTCTAAGGTCCACAGGATGGAGCAATAGAGTATGGATTAGAGTGGACTTACTGATATTCTATTCATGAACTATTGTGATTAGTAGTAATTGAAGAAAATGTGGCATTGTTGTGGAGAAAGTGGCCATGGTGGCTGCTGGGGGTAGGGAGTGGGAGGAAGAGATGTGATGTGGGAGCATTTTCTGGGGTTGGAGTTGTCCTGGGTGGTGCTGCAGGGACAGTTACTGGAGATTGTATGTCCTCCCATGACCCACTGGGTGGACTGTGGGAGAGTGTGGGCTATGGTGTGGACCACTGACCATGAGGTGCAGCAGTGCTCAGAGATGTATTCACCAAATGCAATGAATGTCTCATGATAATGGAGGAGGTTGTTGTTATGGGGGGAGGAGTGGGGGGAGGGGGGTGGGGAGCATATGGGGACCTCATATTTTTTAATGTAACATTTAAAAAAAACAAATAAAGATTAAAAAATAGGGAAACGGACTTTGGCCCAGTGGTTAGGGCGTCCGTCTACCACATGGGAGGCCCGCGGTTCAAGCCCCGGGCCTCCTTGACCCGTGTGGAGCTGGCCCATGCGCAATGCTGATGCGCGCAAGGAGTGCCGCGCCACGCAGGGTGTCCCCCGCGTAGGGGAGCCCCACGCGCAAGGAGTGCACCCATAAGGAGAGCCGCCCAGCGCGAAGGAGGGAGCAGCCTGCCCAGGAATGGCGCCGCCCACACTTCCCGTGCCGCTGCCGACAACAGAAGCGGACAAAGAAACAAGAAACAAGACGCAGCAAAAAGACACAGAAAACAGACAACCGGGGGAGGGGAGGGGAAATAAATAAATAAAAATAAATCTTAAAAAAAAAAAAAAAAAAGATTAAAAAATATTTAATAAAAAAAAACACATGATCATCTTAATGCAGAAAAGGCATTCGACAAAATTCAGCATCCTTTTTTGATAAAAACACGTCAAACAATAGAAGTAGAAGGAAAATTCCTAAATCTGATAAAAGGCATATATGAAAAACCCATAGCTATCATCATACTCAATGGGGAAAGGTAAAGCTTTCCCTCTAAGATCAGAAACTTGTCCACTGTCACCACTGTTATTCAATATTGTACTAGAAGTTCTAGCTAGCACAATTAGACAAGAAAAAAAATTAAAGGCATCCAAATAGGAAAAGAGGAAGCCAAACTCTCACTATTTGAAGATGACATGATCCTGTATTTAGAAAATTATGAAGTATCCATGATAAAGCTACTTGAGATAATAAATGAGTTCAGCAAAGTGGCAAGATACAATACCAACATGCAAAAATCAGTAGTGTTTTTTGTACACTAGTACTGAACAATCTGAGGAGGAAATAAGGGGGGGAGGGAATTCCATTTACCATAGGAACAAAATGACTCAAATACTAGGAATTAATTTAACCAAAGAAGTACAGAACCTATATGCAGAATACTACAAAACAATGCTAAAAGAAATTTTAAAAGACCTAAACAAATGGAAAGACATTCCATGTTCATACACTGGAAGAATAAATATCATGAAGATGTCACTCTTACCCAAACTAATTTATAGATTCAACAAAGTATCAACTAAAATTCCAACAGCCTGCTTTACAGAATTAGAAAAGGTAATTACCAAATCCATTTGGAAGGGCAAGGGCACCCAAATACCCAAAAGCATTGTAAAAAAGAAGAGCAATGTAGGAGGAATTTCACTGCCTGACCTTGGAACATATTACAAAGCTACAATGGTCAAAAGAGCTTGGTGGTGGCATAAAGATAGACACATTGATCAGTGGAATAAAATTGAGAATCCAGAAATAAACCCTCACCTATACAGTCAATTGGTTTTTGATAAACCTACCAAGTCCATGTTAATGGGACAAAACAGTTTCTTCAGCAAATGGTGCTTGAAGAACTGGGTATTTATAACCATTAGAACGAAAGAGGACGCCTGTCTCACTTCCTATACAAAAATCAACTCAAAGTGGATCAATGACTTAAATATAAAATCCAGGACCATAAAACTACTAGAAGAAAATGTAGGGAAGCTCTTAAAGACCTTGTGGTAGGTGGTGGTTTCTTAGACTTTATACCCAAAGCATGTACAACAAAAGAATAAACAGATAAATGGGACCTCCTCAAAATTAAACTCACAACTCCCAGGACTTTGTCAAAGAGTGACAAGGCAGCCGATTCAATGGGAAAAAATATTTGAAAATCACATGTCAGATAAGGATTTAATATCTAGGATATATATAAAGAGATGTTACAACTCAACAATCAAAAGACAAAGTATCCAGTTAAAAATGGGCAAAAGACATGAATAGACACTTGTTCAAAGAAGAAATACAAATGCAAAAAAAAAACACATAAAAAAATGCTCAACATTACTAATGAAATGCAAATCAAAGTTACAATGAGATATCATTTCATACCTATCAGAATGGCCACTATTAAAAAGACAGAGAACTACAAGTGTTGGAGAGGGTGTGGAGAGATAGGAACACTTATTCACTGTTGGTGGAAATGCAGAATAGCACAGCCACTGTGGAGGACTATTTGGCAGTCCCTAAAGAGGTTGAATATTTCACATGACCCTGCAATACTACTACTGAGTATATACCCAGAAGAACTGAGAACAGGACACAGACATCTGCACACCAATGTTCAAGTTGGCATTATTCACAATTGCCAAAAGTTGTAAACAACCCAGGTGTCCATCAACTGATGAATGGATAAACAAACTGTGGTGTATTCGCACAATGGAATATTATGCAGCATAAGAAGAAATGAAATTGTAAAGCATAAAACAACATGGATGAACCTGGAGGACATTATATTGAGAGAAGCAAGCCAGATACAAAAGGACAAATACTATATGACTATGTTACCATGAACCAAATACATTGTGTAAAATATTATATGATTAAAAAAATTTATAGGTATCCAGGACACTTAATTGAGAAATATAAGTTTTAATCAGCTGTGTTTTCTTTTTATTTTTTATTCTTTATATTTTCAATTATTAAATGTACATAATAAAGTTTTTAAATTATTATTCAATTTTTAAAAATCAAAAAAATAATCAACATCTATTTAACTTCAAGGAAATACTATAATGACTCTTGTTAGGAAACTGGTGGATTCACCCAAAAGGAAAAGTAAGCTATCTAGATAAGCAGTATAAAAAACCTGGGAAGTATTTATTTATTTCACTATTTCCCAAATATCAGTCCTTTTTATCCTTATGAATTTCCTCATATCCATCTTCTACCTTACTATTATTTATGGAGTTTTGCTCTTCAAATTAATGCTGATCTTACCCTAAGCAATAGTATATATTAAATTTTAGGTTCATATACTAGTTTCATTATATTTCATATTAAAGTAATATCTAATTAAAATGCACTTTGGTATACCCTATGAAATCAGCTTACCTACCACTATTGTCTGTCTACCACATTGCTGGGTTTTATAACAATAATTTCCACCTGCAAATATGTTCCCTGAAAGGATATTTGTCCATGAAGTAAAAAGGAGAATCTAAACAATATAATTTTCATTTTTTCCCAAAATTTTTCAAAAAGGACGCTGAATCTTGTGGGATTTGTATGCTGGTCATTAGACATGAGAACTTACTTATGAGCAGGTACGGTCATCAAATTTTTCCATGGCCTCAATGAAAAAGTCTTTAAGACCATCCTTCCTCTTTTTTTACTCTCATTCCATGATGACCAAATCGTTCCTAAATAATTAACTTGGATTCTCTGTTGTCTTGATACTGTGTAGAATCTCTTATTGCACATCATGGGTAGACTGATCAACAGAAATGTGTATCCACCATCAGAACATAAATATGTTGACTTTTATATTTATTCTAAATTTTCCATGAGTTTGATTAGCATGAGCCAACTGTGACCTACAAACTAAAGACAAGATCCTGGAACCTGGTGAATAGTCCAAGGTACTATCATTCTCTGAGACTCCATTTTAATGATCAGCGGGGCTCTTTCAATGATGTCTTTAACTTTTCTAGCTCTATATTCAACAACGTTTCACATCCTCTTTGGAGTTCACCATCTAAGTTTAGCTGCTGCTAATAAAATAAAAATAGTCTTGAGTCCGTTGTATTCAAGCTGTTTGTTAAAGCAAAAAAATTGCTAATATAAAACCTGGGAGAGAGGATTGTGGAAACTCCAGGAAACATCTATTGAACTGGAAGGATCTGCCTGAATCAATTGTTTTCTAACTCCAGAGTATATTGGAGCACTGAACAGCATCTGAGGAAGAGCAGGAGGAAGAAGGTAGTAAATTGTGGTAAATACTAGTGAACTTTGCCCTCTCTACAACCTCATAGGCTGGTAACAGTGGAGACTTCAATGCAGGCTCCTGGCATAGGCTCCTAGTTTCAGAGTGGGACATAAAGACCTAATCCTCTCATCTCTGATGGTGTGTCCTCCAAACCTACTTGTGATCAGCTAACTCAGATCTCTGATGGCTGCATCTACAGGTGGCCATTTTTCCAACTTCCCTCAAACAAAAGTGGCAGAAGGAAATCTCAAAAACTGTAACCTTCCTTAAAACTACAGAAAACAGTTAAAGGGCTACATTAACTGAGGAAGTGCTAAAAAAAAAAAAAAAGCAGGTTAAAAATCCACATAAGACTTCTGGGGAAGAGGAGCTCCAGGACATAGTCCTTCTTCCAAAACAACCATTAAACAGGCAGGAACTGTCTGAAACAACTATCTGAAACTCCAAAGGCCAGAAGAACATATATATAGCATCCAGGGAAGAGCAGGAGAAAGAGGCTAGTAAACCCTGGTAAATAACTGTAAATTCCTTTCTCTATGCAACAGCTACCAGGGTATCCCCCAGTCTCACAGAAGGCTGTTGTAGGTCCAGTCCCTGGCCAGGAACTGATGACAGAAAAGGACACAAGAACACGGGTGGGCATGGATGATCACTGTATTACTCAGACAAAGATGTGCTGATGTAAAATACCAGAAATTGGTTGTTTTTTATAAAGGATATTTATTTGGGGTAGGAGCTTACAGATACCAGGCCATAAAGCATAAGTTATTTCCCTCACCAATGTCTATTTTCACGTGTTGGAGCAAGATGGCTGCCATCATCTGTGAGGGTTCAGACTTCCTGGGTTCCTCCTTTCCAGGGTCTTGCTTCTCTCTGGGTTCAGGGTTCCTCTCTTCCCAGGGCTTGCTCCCTTCTGGGCTCAGGGTTCTTCTCTTCCTGGGGCTTGCTTCTCTTTCCTCTGTGAGCTTACTTCCTGAGGCTCCAACATAAGGCCTCAGCATCAAACTCCAACATCAAAACTCCAACATCAAAAACCCTCAACTGTGTCCTTTGCCATGCCTTTTATCTGTGAGTCCCCACCCACCAAAGGGTGGTGACTCAATGCCCTAATAACATGGCCCAATCAAAGCCCTAATCATAACTTAATCACACCCAGGTGCAGACTATATTACAAACATAATCCAATATCTATTTTTGGAATTAATAACCATATCATACTGCTACAATCACTGATCTTGGTTTTAGATTAGCAAAGTTGGATTTGGGGTCCAGACTCAGGGCAGCCATTGTTTCAATTTTACCCTGGACAAAGGCAGTGGCAGTCATTGTTTCAAAGCTCTCTGGAGAATGGCAGAGGTGGCAAAGATTTAAAGATGCAGCATTACCTCAGAGCTGTGGGGAACAGTTAGCTGAAAGGCTGCATTTGCTGGGTAGGCCATGGAAGTTCAGCTTTGGGGAGGCATCAGAAATGTTTTTCGGCACTCTTCCTGACCCAATTCCAAAGGACAAATTGGAGCTAGCCTGCACCCCCTTTTTGGTTGCCTGGACCAGTTTTGGTTAGGAAAGACCTCCCCAGGGTGAACCTCCTCCCAGAATTTGCTCTCCAGGCAAAAGCAGCATGATGCAATGAAAGGAGTATAAAAAACTTTAGAGATGGACAGTCTGGGACAAAAGCCTGCTGGCTTCAAATACCCAGGAGAAGGGGGTATGTCTCCTGGAAAACAAAGTGGACAATGAAACTACTGTAAGCAGGGGAATTCCAAAACTATTAACAAGCAAAAATCCTGGACAAGACAGAGGCCCAGTAAGACAGGGAAAACCCTGACACTGCTTTCACCTTGGGCAGATCTTCCTGACAGAAGGGCTGAAGCTCAAGAAATTCTCTGTCTTATCACCAGTTGGTTACAAAATCAAGAAACAGACATCCCAGGGAGTAAACCCCAGAGCGAACATGCAAAAATATTAAAACGTAAAGTATTCACACACAAAAAAAAACCTAAGAGCACAAGCCAAAGAAGAAACAGAAAATGATAGCCCATCCAAAGGAAAAAGATAAAAATAAAACACCCAAACACCCACAAAGAAGAAAATGTGGACACATGAGCAAAGTCTTTTAAAAATGATCTTAAAATTGCTTGAGGAGACGAAAGAAAGTACAAAGAACTCAAAGCTATCAGGAAAACAATGAATGAACAAAATGAGATTTAGCCTTCCTAACCCACCATTTGTGGTGGAACCACCACCAAGATGCAGATTTTCATAAATACTCTGAAGGGAAAGACCATCATTCTTGAGGTTGAACCCTCGGATACAATAGAAAATGTGAAGGCCATGATCCAGGATAAGGAAGGAATTCCTCCTGATCAGCAGAGACTGATCTTTGCTGGCAAGCAACTGGAAGATGGACATACCTTGTCTGACTACAAATTCAAAAGGTGTCTGCTCTTCATCTTGTGTTAAGACTTTGTGGTAGTGCTAAGAAAAGGAAGAAGTCTTACACTACCTCCAAGAAGAATAAGTATAAGAGAAAGAAGTTTAAGCTGGCTGTCCTGAAATACTATAAGGTGGATGAGAATGGCAAAATTAGTCACCTTTGTTTGGAGTGCCCTTCAGATCAATGTGGTGCTGGAGTTTTTATGGCCAACCACTTTGACAGACATTATTGTGGCAAGTGTTGTCTGATTTACTGCTTCAACAAACGATAAGACAAGTAACTTTGTGTGGATTAATAAAAAACATGAACTAAAAAAAAAAAAGATTGAAATTTTAAATAGGAACCAAACAGAACTACTGGAGTTGAAGACTACAATAAGTAAAGTGAAAAATGCCTGGGTAGGTTTCAAGAGCAGATTGGAGCTGGCAGAAGGAAGAATCAGTGAGCTTGAAGGCAGTATACTTGAAATGAGAGGCTGAAAGCAGAAAGGAAAAAATATATTAAAAGTGAAAATAGCCTATGACAGCTTTGGGACACTATCAAGCACACCAATATACATATTATGGGACTCTCAGAAGGAAAAGAAAGAGGCTGAAGAATAGTCAAATAAAGACAGAGAACTTCCCTAACACAACAAAAGACGTAACTATGCACATCCAAGAAACCCAGAGGACAACAAACAGGATAAACATGAAAAAAAATACACCCCATCATACATTGACTACATTATCAAATGCAAAGGGTAAGGAAAGAGTTCTGAAAACTGCAAGAGAAAAAAAGCAACATGATATGTACAAGGAAGCCCCAATTAGAATGAGTGTCAATTTCTCATCAGAAACCATGGTGTCAAGAAGGTAGTGGGCTGTATAGTAATGCTCCAAAATGTGCTCATCAAACGCAATGAATATACCACACTAATGAAAGAAGTTGTCAATGTGGGAGGAGTGGGGGGTGTGGAGAGTGGGGTATATTGGAACCTCTTATATTTTTTAATGTACCATTTTGTGTGATCTATGTATCTTTTTTTTTAAAAAGAAAAAAAAAAGAAGGTAGTGGGTTGAAATGCTTAAACTGCTGAAGGAAAACAAGAATTTTATATCTGGCAAGACTCAAAAATGAGGGAGAGGGGAGCAGATGTGGCTCAGTGGTTGAGTGCTGGCTTCCCACGTACAAAGTGCCAGGTTCAATCCCCAGCCTCAGAACCTAAAAAAAAGAAAGAAAAATGAGGGAACGAGTAAGACATTCTTAAATAAATACAAGTTAAGAAAGTTCATGACCATTAGACTTGCCCTACAGGCAATGCTTTAAACTGAAATGAAAGAACACTAGAGACAAAGAATGAAAGGACACTAGAGACAAAGAAAGAAAGAACACTAGATAGTGGTTCAAAGCATTATAAAGAAATTAATACCTGCTGTGATGGTAAGGCTCATATGTAAACTTGTTCAGGTAATGAAGCCCAGTTCTTTGGTCAAGCAAGTACTGGCCTGATTGTACTGTGAGTACATTTTGTGGACTTAAATTATCAGTGTGTTGTTTGTATCTATGACTGATTACATCTACAATTATTGGAAGAGATTGCCTTCAGCAGTGAGATATGTCTCATTCAGTCAGTTGAAGGCCTTAAAAGGAAAAGTGGGGTGGTGGACTTGGCCCAGTGGTTAGGGCATCCGTCTACCACATAGGAGGTCCGCAATTCAAACCCCAAGCCTCCTTGACCCGTGTGGAACTGGCCCATGCGCAGTGCTGATGCGCGCAAGGAGTGTCCTGCCACGCAGGGGTGTCCCCGCGTAGGGAGCCCCACGTGCAAGGAGCACACCCCATAAGGAGAGCCGCCCAGTGTGAAAGAAAGTGCAGCCTGCCCAGGTATGGTGCCGCACACACGGAGAGCTGACACAGGATGATTCAACAAAAAGAAACACAGATTCCCTTTCCACTGACAACAACAGGAGCAGACAAAGAAGACATACATAGCAAATAGACACAGAGAACAGGGTGGGGGAGGGGAGGGGAGGGGAGAGAAATAAATAAATAAATAAATCTTTTTTTTCTTTTAAAAAAAAAAGGAAAAGTGGTCTCAATGGCCAGAGAGAGAATTCCCATCTCTACTTCAGACATACAGCTTTCCCTGAAGAATAATTCACCAACAACCTTCATCAGAGTTCTTGGCTTGCAGTTTGCCCTACAGAATCTGGACTCATGCATCCCCACAGTCACATGAGATAATTTTATAAAATCTCATAGGGAAGCAGTTGTGACTCAAGTGATAGAGCTTCCACCTACCATATGGGAGGATCTGGGTTTGATCCCTGGGGCCTCCTGGTGAAAAAGAAGAGAAAGCATGCCTGCATGGTGAGCCAGTGCCCATGCAAGTGCCTGCATGGTGAGCCAGTGAGCACAAGTGCCCGCACAGTGAGCTAGTGCCCACATGAGTGCCCATGCAAGTGCCCACGTGGTGAACCAGTGCTCATACAAGTGAGTCACACAGCAAGATGATGAAGCAACAAAAGAGAGACAAGGGGAAAGTCAACGTGAAGTGCAGCAGAAACCAGGAACTGAGGTGGTGCATTTTACAGGAAATCTCTCTCCACATCAGGAGTCCCCAGGATCCAATCCTGGTGAATCCTAGAGGAGAGAAAATGAGAAGAGAAGACAACACAGACAGCAAAAACAGCAGGGTGGGAGGAGAGGAAGAGGGAAAAATAAATAAATCTTCAAAAAAATAAGAATAATTTTAAAATCTCATAGTATTACAAGTATCTCCCATAATTTCTGTTTCCCTAGAAAACTATGACTTATCACTTGTGGTAAAGGTAATCAATTGGGTAATTATAAATGCCAGAAATATTATACTGTATTGTTTGTTTGATATGTAACTCCACTTCTTACTTCCTACAGGTGCTGAAATACAAATAAAAAGTAATGATAAATTTATTTTTTATATACAGTATACAAAGAATTAAGGGGTAACAAGTACAAAAAAAATGGTATGGGAACAGAGGGGTATAAGAAAAGCATATGTGAATGCTATTGAAGTTAAGTTAGTATCACGCTGAATACAACAATTTTATATTTAGAATGTTAAATTTTAACCTCATGTAAGCACAAGAAAAACAGATGAAAAATATATCCAAATAAAAATTAAAAGACACTCAATATGGTACAATACAAGAAAACAAATAAATATAAAAGTAGGCTTTAACAGAAGTGAGGGACAAAAAAGTATAAGACTTATAAAGTTAAATAGCAAAATGGCAGGAGAAATTCCTGTGGTTATCAGTATTGACTTTCAATGTAAAAGGATTAAACTCTCCAGTCAAAATGCAGAGATTGGCAGAGTAGATTTGTTTTTAAAAAAGCATGACCAACTATATGCTGTTTGCAAGAGACTCACCTAAAGTCAAAGATAAAGTAGGTTAATGGGGAAATGGTGGGAAAAAATACACCATGCAAATAATAAACAAAAAAGAGTGAGAGTGATTATAATAATAGCAGATAAAAATAGACATTAAGTCAAAAACAGTTACAAGGGACAATGGTGGTCATTACATACTGATAAAGGAGCCAATTCAACAGGAATATGTAATAATTATAAATATATGTGCACCTACAGAGCCCCAAAATATATGAAGCAAATACTGACAGATTTAAAGGGATAAACTGATGGTTCTACATTAATAGTAGTAGTAGACTTTAACAACCACTTTCAGTAATGGATAGAGCATCTAGTCAGATCAATAAGGAAGTACAAGACTTTAATGATACACTAAACCAACTAGACCTACCAGGCATAAGAGAACACTACACCCAAGGAAAACAGAATGCACATTCTTCTTGAGTGCACATGGATCATTCCAGGACTGATCATATGTTGGGTCACAAAACAAGTCTCAATAAATTCAAAAATACTGAAATCATACAATATATATTCTCTGACTATAATAGAATGAAACTAGAAATCAATAACAAAGAGAGGAAGGGAAATGTAGAAATTAAACAGCATCCTCTTAAATATTAAACAACATGCTCTTAAATGACCAGTTGATTAAAGAGGAAATCAGAAGTGAAATTAGGAAATATCTTGAGGCAAATGCAAATGAAAACACAACATACCAAACTTATGGAATGCAGCAAAGACAGTGCTGAGAGGACAACTTATAGCTCTAAGTGCTTACAAGAAAAAAGACTTAAAATCAGACACCTAATCTCAAAACTGAAAGAACTAGGGAAAAAAACCCAAACTAAACCCAAAGCGATCAGAAGGAAAGAAATAATAAAGATTTGAGTGAAGATAAATTAAATAGAAAACAAAAAATCAATAGAAAGAATGAACAAAACCAAAAGCTATTTCTTTGAAAAGATCAATGAAATTTACAAGCCTTTTGCTAGACACACAAAGAAAAAAAGAGAGAGGATATAAATAATGATAACCAGAAATGCAAAGGAGGTCATTACTACTAACACCACAGAAATAAAAAGGACTCTAAATGGATACTATGAACAACTATATGCCAATAAATTAGATAACCTAGATGAAATTAACAAATTCCAAGAAACACATGAACTACCCACATTAACTCAAGAAGAAATAGATCTCTTAAACTAGTTACTAGTAAAGAGATTAAATCAGTAGTCAAAAACCTCCCAATATGGGAAGCAGATTTGGCTCAACTGATAGAGTATCTGCCTAGACATGGGAGGTCCAGGGTTCAAACCCAGGGCCTCCGACCTGTGTGGCGAGCTGGCCCATGGACAGTGCTGTTGCATGCAAGGAGTGCCCTACCATGCAGGGGTGCCCCCACATAGGTGAGCCCCAGATGCAAGGAGTGTGCCCTGCACTGCATGAAAAAAAGCGCAGCCTGCCCAGGAGTGGCGCCACACACATTGAGAACTGACACAGCAAGATGACACAACAAAAAGAGACACAGATTCCCAGTGCTGCCAGATAATGCAAGTAGACACAGAAGAACACAGCAAATGGACACGGAGAGCAGACAACAGGGGGGAAGGAAAGAAAAATATATATTTTTTAATATAATAAAATCCTAAAAAAAAAAAAAACTCCCAACAAAGAAAATCCCAGGACCAGATGGATTCACAGGGGAATTCTAGCAAACATTCCATGAAGACTTAATTCCAATTCTTCTTAGACTCTTCCAAAACACCAAAGAGAAGGGAACACTTCCTAACTAATTCTATGAGACCAACTCTACACTCATACCAAAGCCAGAAAAGGATATCACAAGAAAAAAAACTACAGACCAATATCTCTTATAAATATCAATACAAAAATCCTCAACAATATACTAGCAAATGGAATCCAACAGCATATTAAAAGTAATACAAACCATGATAAAGTAGGATTTATCCCTGGTATGCATGGTTGGTTCAACATAAGAAAATCAATTAGTGTAATACACCACATTAGTAACAATGAAGAAGAAAAAAAGCACATGATCATCTCAATTGATGCAGAAAAGTTATTTTAAAAAATACTAAAAATAGAAAGAAACTTTCTCAACATGATAAAGGGCATATATTAAAAGCCTCCTACTTAATGGTGAAAAACTGAAAACTTTCCCTCTAAGATCAGGATGCCATTGTCACCACTGCTATTCAACATTGTGCAATAAGTTCTTGCCAGAGCAATTAGGCAAGAAAAAGAAATAAAATGCATTGAAATTGTAAAGGAAAAAGTAAAACTTACCAAAATGTTCCCTATTTGCAGAAAAGATGATCTGATATACAGAAAATCCTGAAAAGTTCACAACAAAGTTCCTAGAATTAATAAATAAATTCAGCAAAGTGGCAGGGAACAAGATCCACACTCAAAATTCAGTAGTGTTTTTATAAACAAGCAACAAACAATCGGAACAAGAAATCATGAAAAAAATACCATTCACAATAGCAACTAGAAGAATCAAATATCTAGGAATAAATCTAACCAAGGATGTTAAGGACTTGTACACAGAAAACTATAAAACATTGCTAAAAGAAATTAAAGAACAACAAAATAAATGGGAAGATATTACATATTCATGGATTGGAAGACTAAATATCATTAAGATGTCAATATTATCCAAAGCAATTTATAGATTCAATGCAATCCAAATCAAAATTCCAGCAACCTTCTTCATAGTAGAGGAAAAGCCAATCATCAAATTAATATGGAAGGGTAAAGGGCCCCAAAAACCTAAAACCATCTTAAAAAAGGAGAATGAATTGGAAAACTCACACTTTCCAATCTTAAAACTTATTACAAGGAAGCAGACGTGGCTCAACTGATAAGAGTGTCTGTCTACTATACAGAGGACCCAGGGTTTCATACCTAGGGCCTCCTGACCCGTGTGGTAAGCTGGTCCATGCACAGTGCTGCTGCGTGCAAGGAGTGCCTTGCCACACAGTGGTGTCCCCCGCGTAGGGGAGCCCCATGCACAAGGAGCGGCCCCGTAAGGAGAGCTGCCCCATGGGAAAAAAGTGCAGCTTGCCCAGAAGTGGCGCCACACACAGAGAGCTGACACAGCAAGATGACGCAACAAAAAAGAGACACAGTTTCCCAGTGCTGCTGGATAATGGAAGCGGATGCAGAAGAACACACAGTGAATGGATACAGAGAGCAGACAACTGCCGGGGGGGGGGGGGGGGGGGGGGGCGCGGGCGGTGTGGAGGGGAAGAGAGAGAAATAAAAAAAAAAATTTTTTAAACTTATTACAAAGTCACAAGATTCAAAATTCACAGTACTGACACAAGAACAGACATAGACCAATAGAAGTGAAATGAAAGCTCAGAAAACAACCCTCAATTTATGGCCAATTGATATTTGACAAAGTAGGAAAGACTACTCAATTGGGAAAGAATAGTCTCTTCAACAAGTGGTGCTGGGAAGACTGGATCTCCATTTGCAAAAATAAAATAAAAAGGAGCCCCCCCTACCTCACAACATATTAAAAAATCAACTCAAAATGGATCAAAAACTGAAATATAAGAGCTAAAAATATTAAACTCTTAGAAGAAAACAGGGAAACAGCTTTAAAACCTTGTGTTAAGCAATGGTTTCAGAGACTTTACACCCAAAGCACAAGGAACAAAAGAAAAAGTAGATAAATGGGACTTCATTAAAATACTAGTTTACTTAGTATGTTCTAAAATGTGGGTTTCACAGGCAGAGATAATAACAGAAGGCATTGGGGGTAAAAAGGGTAAGAACCACCAGAATGGAGATCCCTTCCCTCTCTCATGCTCTAGAATATGTTATTATGAAAATAGCATTATTATCTAGAAAGTAAACCATTTACTACACATCCAGCTCATCCTGAATGATTGCATTTATTTCAGAAATGAGGAAACAGGCAAGAAGAATGGATATGATTTATCTTAAACATACTGTACATACCAGCTCCCTCTAAGAGGCAACCCAGAATAAATGGCAACACTCCAGTTTTCGAGAAAGACACTCCCAGTTCTGCCTTTACTATCTGTTAAGTAATTATCTGGGCCTCTTTTTTTTTTTTTTTTTTAAAGATTTTATTTATTTATTTAATTTCCCCCCCTCCCCTGGTTGTCTGTTCTTGGTGTCTATTTGCTGCGTCTTGTTTCTTTGTCCGCTTCTGTTGTCGTCAGCAGCACAGGAAGTGTGGGCGGCGCCATTCCTGGGCAGGCTGCTCTTTCTTTTCACGCTGGGCGGCTTTCCTCATGGGCGCACTCCTTGCAAGTGGGGCTCCCCCACGCGGGGGACACCTCTGCGTGGCACGGCACTCCTTGCGCGCATCAGCGCTGCGCATGGCCAGCTCCACACGGGTCAAGGAGGCCCGGGGTTTGAACCGCGGACCTCCCATATGGTAGACAGACGCCCTAACCACTGGGCCAAAGTCCGTTTCCCTCTGGGCCTCTTTTTATTCATCTTTAAAATGAAGAAGATAGTACCTACCTTGTAGGTTGTTGTGATGTTAAATGGTGTGGAATATATGATCTTACATTTTCTCCCCCAATCCTTCCAGTTCTCTCCCCTTCCAGGTACAGCGACATTCCATTCCTAAATAGTTAAAAGGCAAGCCTAGGGAACTGGTAGTAAACTTGTGACTGATCAGTAAATCTTGTGTTACTGCATTCTGAAAAAGTCACACACACACCCCTCATGTGCCTTCCCCCTCTGCACAGACATGCATAATAAAACACCCCTCTCCTTTGCAGTGAAATATGGAGAAAGAGCTCAAAAAATGCTGTTTATCCTCCCACCACCAAGGACAAGAACCACACATAGGTCCCCTAATAAACTCTCAATTACGCACCAGGCTGAACTCTGACATAACCCTCTCAGTTCAATGGGAAGCTGTCATTTCACACAGATCAAATGGTTCCATTTAAGTGAAGTGCTTAACCCATAGAAGTTACATAAAAATGACAGCTTGCAGTTTGTTCTAAATTTTTCTATGTTGTTTGAAATTAGATTAGTTGTCCTTAATTTACCTGACACAAAAAACCACAGGTATTACTTTTTTTTAAAGCAGTTTATTCAGATAAAGTCATATACCATACAATCTATCCAAAGTGTATAATCAGTGGCTTTTAGTATTAATATAATCAGGGTCATAGGGTCACCGCCACAAAATATTTTAGAACAATTTCATTACTCCACAAAGAAAAACTCCACATCCCTTAGTGGTCACCTCTCAATACCTCTATCCTTCCCCAGCCCTATGTAACAACTAATCTAATTTCATCTTTATAAATTGATTTATATTTACATTTTATAGAAATGGAATCATACTATATGTAGTATTTTGTGTCTGGTTTTTTCCACTGGGTTTTTTAAAATCTGATATTAACATCTTATAGTATTAACATACATTTGTTCAGTTTCAAAGAAAAACAGACTATATAAGCAATATTACCCATATTCATATTTCACATAAGTTTTTACTATCTTATACAGTCCCATGCTAAATTTTTTAGCTTTCCTTTTAGTAATGTATATGACCTTAGACTTTCCCTTTAAACCAGTCATACCCATATAATACCACTGCTAGTTACAAACATTATTTTGTGCTCTCACCTTTTCTATTCATTTCCAAAGAAGAACACACATCATTTTTACCAATTCTGCACAAGTTAACCCTTAGCTTTCTATTCTCTAACCTCATTCTATTTTCTGGTGACCTATATTCAAGTTATTAACTCCATGACATTACACAATATATGTAATTCATAATAGTGCAATCATACTATATTGTTCTTTTTTGTCTGGCTTGCTTCACTCAACATAATGTCCTGCAGTTTCATCCATGTTGTCATATGTTTCATGACTTCATTTCTTCTTACACCTGCATAATATTCCATTGTGTGTATACACCACAATTTGTTTATCCATTCCTTGGCTGATGGACACCTGGGTTGTTTCCCTCTTTTAGCAAGAAATGATATCTCATTGTAATTGATTTGCATTTCCCTAATTGCTAGCGATGTTGAACATATTTTCACGTGATTTTGCCATTTTTAATTCTTCTTTGGACAAGTGTCTATTCAAGTCTTATGTCCATTTTTTAATTGGGTCTTTTGTCTTTTTATTGTTGAGCTGTATAATCTCTTTATATATCATGGATAGTAAACCCTTACCAGACATGTTATTTCCAAATATTTTCTCCCATTGAGTTGGCTGCCTTTTCAAACATTTGACAAAGTCCTGTGAGGTACAAAAGTATCTGATTTTAAGAATGTCCTATTTATCTATTGTTTCTTTTGTTGCTTGTGTTTTGGGTGTAAGATCTAAGAAACCACCACTTATCACAAGATCTTGAAGATGTTGCCCTATGTTTTCTTCTAGTAGTTTTATGATCCTGGATTTTATATTTAGGCCTTTGACCCATTTTGGTATAGGTCCATTCTTAGTATAGGGAATGAAACAGGAGTCCTCTTTCATTCTTTTGGTTATGGATATCCAGGTCTCCCAGCACCATTTGCTGAAGAGACTGTTTTGTCCTGTTAACCAATTAGCCATAGGTGGTTTGTCAATAACCAATTAGCCATAGTGGTGAGGGCTTATTTCTGGACTCTCAATTCTATTCCACTGATTGCTGTGTCTATCTTTATGCCAATATCATGCTGTTTTGACCACTGTAACTTTGTAATATGTTTCAAGGTCAAGCAGTGAAATTCCTCCCACTTTGCTCTTCTTTCATAGAATGCTTTTGGTATTCAGATGCGCTTTCCCTTCCAAATAAATGTGGTAATTGCCTTTTCTATTTCTGTAAAGTAGACTGTTGGAATTTTGATTGGCATTGCATTGAATCTATAATATAAATAAGTTTGGGTAAGATTGACATCTTCATGGTATTTAGTCTTCCAAACCATGAACTCGGAATATCTTTCCATTTGTTTAGGTCTTCTCTGATTTCTTTTAGCATTGTTTTGTAGTTTTCTGAATATAGGTCCTGTACTTTAAAAGCTCTCCTTTTAACTTTTCCTTTAGATTTATCATTCCCAGTTTTCAGTCACATCTGTTGGCCTTCTCGGGCTCTTCTGAAAGGTCCTCCCTTCTCCCTCTTGGCAATGGTAGTAAGCAGGGATAAGTCCATTCTTTTCTGGAGACAATTAGGATATCTTTCCATTCACTGCCTCAGAAACTGTGGCCCAATTGCCCCTCTGCCAAGACACCAAAGGCCCCTGGCCAAATGGAAAAAGGAAGGGGTCATGTAGGTACTGCCTATCCTGTACCCTGTGACTCCAGCTGCCAGGCTTTCCTACTCAAGAAGCTATCTCTCCTTAACTTCTGAACCTTTGTAATATCTTGTCTGATAAGAGTGTCTGTGTAAGCTGAGAACTGTGCCATGCCAGATAGTTTATGCAAACAACGACTTATAGTGAATGCTTACTTTTGTTCACCAGGGACCCTGGCCACACTGAATCAGTTTGACCTTTGGAGGCTGGCTGGAGGCTAAGTAGTTTAGGTCAGTCATGTGGATGCTCCCAATCTGTTTGACTGGCACCACAATAAAATCCCGGAAAAACAAGACTCAAGGGAATTTCCTTTATTGTCAATAATTCGTTCGTGTTATCACATACTGTTGCTGAAAGAATTAAGTACTGCTCATATGATTCCACTGGGAGACAACTGGAAGTTCATACCTGGTTTCTCCTGGATTCCATTCTGTGCACCTTTTTCCTTTGATGATTTTAATCTGTATCCATTTACCCTAATAGACCACAATCATGATTATAATGAAGGAGGAAGAGGAGGGGAAGTGGGAAGAGGAGGATAAAAAGAAACAGCAGCAGCATCTATCTGTTTCCTTCTAGGGACTCAGGGAACATTGAGGTTCTGCCATGGTGCTAGAGGGATCCAGGGAGCACAGCTCTTGCTTACCTGTCACAATACAGAGGAGTCTGGCCAAAGCAGCAGAACTTGCCTGTCTATCACAGGGGAGTGAAGGGATGAATATGTATGTACTTCTAGGTGGATAATTAAAACTAGAGTTGTAGCAGTTTTATATTATTTATGAATTCAAAAAAAATGCTTGAATATTTTTGTAAACTGGTCTGTTCCTCTGGGTATGATACCCTTTGATTGTATTAGATTCACTGAGATGGTTTTGATTAAATTATGTTAAGATTAGGGTTTTGATTTGACCACATCATTAGGGTGTACAGGATTGAGTCCCCACCCCCTTGGAGGGCTAATAAAACAGACACTCACATAGAAGTAGATACACAGAGAAGAACACAGAGGAATAGAGATGGCTCATTAGACACAGCAGAGGCCACAGAAAGAGAGATGAGCCTGATAGTCTACAGCTGACCTTGTGAAGAGAACGGAGCAGCTGAGCCTGGAAAGAAATGAGCACTGGGGAGAGAAACAAGCCTCATGCCAGCCTACAGCTGACATAGGAAGAAGTAGGACCCATGGAGCCTTAAAAGTGAAGAGAAAGGTTGAATCTTTGCAGATGTTGTTCACTATCTTGCGTCAACACATGGCAACAGACTTTTGGTGAGAAAGTACCTCTTAAGGTACCATGAGCTGGACTCTTAGGGCCTTGTAACTATAAGCCTCTACCCCAAATATATACCCTTTATAAATGCCAACAGACTTCTGGTACTTTGCATCAGCACCCCTTTTTGGCTGACTACTACAAGAGTCAAGAGAAAGAAACTAAATGTGTGAAAACTGTCTTCTAAAGTCAGCCTATAAGAATAGTTGAGGGTGGTGGACTTGGCCCACTGGTTAGGGCATCCATCTACCACATGGGAGGTCCGCAGTTCAAACCCCAGGCCTCCTTGACCCGTGTGGAGCTGACCCATGCACAGTGCTGATGCATGCAAGGAGTGCCCTGCCACGCAAGGGTGTCCCCCACATAGGGGAGCCCCACGTGCAAGGAGTGTGCCCCGTAAGGAGAGCCGCCCATTGCGAAAGAAAGTGCAGCCTGCCCAGGAATGGTGCCACACACACGGAGAGCTGACACAACAAGATGACGCAACAAAAAAAAGAAACACAGATTCCCGTTCCGCTGACAACAACAGAAGTGGACAAAGAAGATGCAGCAAATAGACACAGAGAACAGACAACCAGGGTGGGGGGTGGAAGGGGAGAGAAATAAATAAAATTAAAAATCTTTTTTAAAAAAAATAGTTGAATATCTTCCTGAAATCTCTTCTAGGCCAACCCTCTAATCCTACTGAACCATGGAAAGCCACCTCCAGGCCTTGTTCTGACTCTACAGGGAGTATCTCTCTCTTCACTAGGTCCTTCCAGGTTCAGTTTGATGTCACCCCTCCAGGTGGCTTCATTGTCCTACACCTGCAGTTAGGCCCCCATCTTCCCTGCTTATCTTTGTATTCTAATCATCTGACTACAGATATGTATCCCAGGAGACTGTTGGTCCCTGGAGGACACAATCTACAACATCAATCTCTGTTATCTCTGCCTAGAATTTCATCTGTCTTAAGGAATGGGCTCTATAAATGTTTAAAGAAGAACAAAATTGGGATAAATGAATCAAAAGACGTGAATATTCCTTTGGCTCTTTATAAATTGTAAACTACCCTCCAAAAAGTTTGTCCCTATTTACAATGCCATCTGCCATCTGCATAAAGTATAAGTTGCACTGCAACATTATTGTTTTATTAGAAGACATAGTATCCTAATGTCTTAACATGCATTTCTTCACCTATGAGATTGAATGGTTTCCCAAATATTCATTTTATTAATTATAATCCTCTACTGTGAATTTTCCCTTTATATTCCACTATTCATTTTCTGGCATCTTGACAAAGTTACAAATTTCTTTCTCACACTAAGCAAGGAGCCACAGACCCAATTTTGTTGGATGAAGGGCTCTTTTCCTAAGCTATATAGAACCATATCAACGTGTCCCAAGAGGGCAATTTACAAACTGAGTTTGTTGCATGGGCTAAGGCAGTTAATATTATACATTTTACAGACAAAAGTTTCTTGATTGGAGTTACAGGTAGGAAAGCTAATGAGTTAGTTTGCTATAGGGCTGCCAATGCAAAGTACCAGAAATGTGTAACTTTCATAAGGGGATTAATTCGGGACAAAGCTTAGTTTCAAGGCTGTGAAATGTCCAAATCAAGGCATAGCAGAGATGCTTTCTCAGGGTCTGCTACATGGCAAAGCAAGACAGCCCCCGATCTGTGCTGAGGTCTCTGACTTCTCCTCCAGAATCTATTAATACATCTCCCGGAGCTCAGCTGTAACCAGGCATAGGGCTTGTCTCTTTCTGGGCCTCCTTTCTCAGTCTCTAGGGGCTTCTCTGCCTTTCTGCAGTTACGGTAAAACCTGGCAGGATAATATCTTTCTCTCCATATCTCCATTTATATCAGAATCAGCAAGAGGATGGAGACCCAAGTTGGCTCACACCTCACTGATGTAGTCCATCAAAAGGTCTCACACCCACAGGAATGGATTAGTTCAAAAACATAACCTTTTCCTTTTTGGAATTCATAAAAGAACTTCAAACTCACAGATAGCCAGGCAATTTTCAACAGATTCTTATAATTTTGGGAACAGTACAAATCTGTAAAAATGATTCTTCTTGGGAAGTGGATGTGGCTCAAGCGATTAGGCTCCCATCTACCATATGGAAGGTCCAGGGTTCAAGTCCCAGGGCCTCCTGGTGAAGGTGAGCTGGCCCAGGTGGAGTGCTGGCCTGCACAGTGAGCAGGCCTGAGCAGAAATCTGGTGCAGCAAGATGACACAACAAAAAGAGACACAGAGGAGAGACAATAAGAGATGCAGCAGACCAGGGAGCTGAGGTGCTGCAAGAGATTGAGCACCTCTCTCCCACTCCAGAAGGCCCCAGGATTGGTTCCTGGTGCTGCCTAAAGAGAGACAACCAGACACAGTAAATGGACACACAGAACAGATAATGGGAGGGGGAGAAGAAATAAATAAATCTTTAAAAAAAAAAAAAGATTCTTCTTTCCTCCTATACTTTGAAACTTGCTGGTCTCTTCTCCAGAACTGCCTCCTTTCTATTGAAACTCTAGATAAAGAGGGAAACCAGCAGCAGGAGTCAAATAGTATCAGCAGAGCCTACTCATGGACATCCCCATATTGGGAACTCATTAGCCAGATTTAATGCCATTTGGTTACACTGTTGCTGCCTCATTGAAGGTCAAATCTTTTTCTACAAAATTGTGACCTGAGGTCCTATTCTGTTCCTATATCTCTCTGGCATGGGTTTCCTGTTTCCTCTGATGGACAGTCATTTAAAGAACACATTATTTACCACAGCAACATGACTTTTCATGGTACATACTAGATAACATTAAGGCAAACTTATAGATACTATCTCATGCTAGCCACACAATTCAGCTTGGTACAGTCCCATTCTTTTTTTTTTTTTTTTTAAGTTTTTTTTCTTAAAGATTTATTTATTTTATTTATTTCTCTCCCCTTCCCCCCCATCACCCTGCCCCAGTTGTCTGTTCTCTGTGTCTATATGCTGAGTCTTCTTCTTTGTCCACTTCTGTTGTTGTCAGCAGCATGGGAATCTGTGTTTCTTTTTGTTATGTCGTCTTGTTGTGTCAGCTCTCCGTGTGTGCAGCACCATTCCTGGGCAGGCTGCACTTTCTTTCATGCTGGGCAGCTCTCCTTACGGGTGCACTCCTTGTGCGTGGGGCTCCCCTACAGGGGGGACACCCCTGCGTGGCAGGGCACTCCTTGCGCACATCAGCACTGCACATGGGCCAGCTCCACACGGGTCAAGGAGGCCCGGGGTTTGAACCGCGGACCTCCCATGTGGTAGACGGACACCCTAACCACTGGGCCAAGTCCACTTCCCAGTCTCATTCATAACTGAGCTTTGACACCTGCTCCACTACAAAGTTCATTTGTACTGCCGGTCTCTGTTTTAGGTCACAGCTATTTATCCCTTGACCACTGAAGAAGCAGGTTTCTTTCTGTCTGAACTCTGGGTCTAGCCTTCATGGCTCAAGTAGAAATTGCCCTCCTTAAATCCATCCAAATCCAACTCAAGAGTTTATCTGCGTTTTGTTCAGAGAATATTTCTAAATTAGAGTTTTCATGGTCAACAATTCTAATTTCTTCTGCCTTGAAAGATTTTACCCCTTTTCTAGACTCTTAAGAAACATATCTATAGTCAGATCTTTTTTTTCCCTTAAAATTCACCAACCTTAGGACATCCAGAAAGCAAGTGTAGCAGTTTGATATTATTGATGAATTCCAAAAATACTGGATTATGTTTGTAAACTGATCTTTTCCTCTAGGCATATGAGATTATATTGAATTGATTAATCAAGTAAACCTCTTGTGTCAGTAGGGCACTGAGGTAAAAGGCATGGCAAAGGACAGAGTTGGGGGCTTTTAATATTGGAGTTTGATGCTAAAGCTGTAGCCCCAGGGAGAGAGACAGAGTCATTCATCTGATAGTCTAACTTGTGGAGAGAGGCAAAGCCAAGAGCCTCATAGTCTACAGCTGACCTTGTAGAGAAAACAGAGGAGCTAAGCCCAGAGGAAACCAGGAAGCCTGAACCCTTGCAGATATTGGCAGCCATCTTGCTCCAACATATGAAAATAGACTTTGGTGAGGGAAGTAACTTATGCTTTATGGCCTAGTATCTGTAAGCTCCTACCCAAATAATTACCCTTTATAAAAACCAACCAATTTCTGGTATTTTGCATCAGCACCCCTTTGGCTGACTAATGTAGCAAGTAACACATGTCTTCCAGCCAAACATGACGTTCATTCAAAAAAGTTTAACCAGATATTTTTATGACTCTACCATGGCCATGTACCAGACTTTGCCTAAGTGCTGAAGATACAGTCAGCATGCCCTTATACCCAGGTAAGAGAAAATAGAAACTTTGAACAAATAACTTCAAGTTGGTTATGTAAATAGCAAGATAACTTTTTTTTTTTTTGAGGTACTGGGACCAGGGCTTGAACCCACGACTTCATATGTGAGAAGCCAGTGCTCAACCACTGAGCTACACCTGTTCCCCTTGGTTTTTGTTTGTTTGTTGTTTTGTTTTTAGGAGGTATCATACCACAAATTGAATCCCGGGCCTTATACATGGAAAGCAGGCACTCAACCACTCGAGCTATATCTGCTGTGGCAACTTTTTTTTTTTTTTAGGTACTAGAGACTAGGGATTGAACCTGGGACCTTGAATGCAGGAAACTAGCACTCGACTACACATAGGCTTCCCTGAGTTGGTTTTTTGCTTGCTTTGCTTGTTTTTTCAGGAGGCACTGAAACTGAACCCAGGACCTCCCATGTGGGAGGCCAGCACTCAACCACCAGAGCCATTGTGTTTTTCTCCATTTTCCCCCCTTCCTTTTCCCTCCACAAATCAAGAAGTAGTTTCTCTCTTTCCTTTCCTTAGAGTGGATTGTAGGGTGGAAAGCAGAAGTTACTTGCAATGCAATTCCTTTCCTGATGCCCAGGCTTATGAAAGATTAGCATGCTCCAAGATAGCACGGAAGCCTGGGATAGTAGGAACCTCAGTGGTAACCAATGTTGTCAGACCCACTGATGAATGGAGCTGCTTTCTCATACCTTATCACCTCCTATAGCATGGGAAGTGGAGCAGCAAAAATAACTGCGATTGAACTTCCTATCAGATACAAATTGATTTTATTTATAGAAAAACATTTCAATGTGTTATTTCTTATGCAACCTGAATTTATGTGTAATGAGGTTCATATCCATGTTATAACATAGGAAGTACCAGGCACTTGGAAAGATAGAGGAATCTAACCTAGTGTAGGAGTGTTTTAGGCACATTTTCTAAACCAAGCACTGTGTTAAAGTCATGCTCATTCCCTCATTCAAGAAATGCTGAGTGCCTACTATATGCCTGACATTGGTCCTAAACTGTAGAAAATAAAGGCAGAAGTGGAGAGAGCAGTGAAAAGGCTACTGCAATAATCACAATGAGACATCATGGTGGCTTGGACAAGAGTGCTAGCACTGGAGGTGATGAGGATCACTTTTTGGATAGATACTGTTGGCTCTATCTTATGAGCTAATAAGATTTGTTTTTGGCTTTGGTGTGGGTTATGACAGAAAAACAAAAGGCATGGCCAACTCCGAGTCTCTCATGGGTCTTTATGGCTCCAGGAAGATGAAATTTCCAGGCTTAGAACAATATGGGGGAAGGAGGAGGAAGGAGTAATTATCAGAATGCGGCAACGGCCACTTTCCTTATGTTGACTAGGATTAAATATGGCTGGAGTCAGGGAGTCTGTTTAGGGCACTGGGGATCATAAAATAGTCAGCAAACTCTAGGCTGGTAGAGTTTTCCAGAGGTCTACTAACTTTAATTTCTGTCTCCTGCAGGGTTGCCTCTGCTCATGACAGGTCAATATTATTTGGGGCCTTTGATGGCAGAAATTCTCTGGTTTTCCAAGGAACTTGTTTTAGTTGCTGCAGCCTTCATTGTTGAGAGTTTCTCTAAATCTAATATAATTATTAGATATTTCCCTTTTTCATAGACTCTGGAGAAAAACAATTCATCATTATCTACCCCCAACGAAAATACCTAAACCTTCCTCAAAGAATTTGTTTTTCTTTACTTACTGTGGGGTGTAGAAATATTTATTGATAGTGTCCTAGTTTCTCCCATTTATATCTATTTTTAAAATGTAGAAACACTAATTGAAAATACTTCCCAGGTCAAGGTATGACCAGTGTTAATAGGGCAGACTTCCAAGCATTATATATGAAATGAGATCATTGCTTTTTGGAGGTTGTTACCTGGTCAAATGATTAGATCCAATCCTCAGTCGAATCTAGCCTGATGAGCTTTTGATCTTTTCCAAGTACAGAAACAGAGAGTGGTCAATTTATCAACATCATCAACAAATAATTAGTAAGCATCTTCAACATACAAAAAATTGTGTTTACTGTTTTAGATATGTTAAGGACATCCTTGATCTGTGAAGAGAGTGGAGTAGGGGTTTTGTCTTGTTTTTGTGAATAGTACTTTGGATTGAGAACAGAACATATAAACTTATGGCTAAATCAGCTTTGAGATATTTGCAATATTAAAGGAAAGAAATAATCCAAATTCCTTCCTTCTACCTTATGCCAATTGTATGGGTTTGAGTTTTTTGTGGACCCCAGAAAATCCTGTTCTTAAATCGAACCCAGTTCTGTGTCTGTAAAGCCACTATGGATGGGGACATTTAATTAGATTCAATTAAAGGCCCTTCTGAGTAGATCATTTCAGTTAAGGGCCATTGATTAGATTTCAGGACCTAGGGTGGGTTTCAATCCTCTCACTGGTGTCCTTTATAAATGAAGGGCTAAAAAGCTGTAGACACACAGAAAAAGCTGCAGAGATGGAGAAATGACCCAGGAGCTCAGAGAGGAACCCAGGAGAGAGGAAGGCACAGACGGAACACTCTGAAGCTGAAAGAGACTAGGCCAGGAATAAAAGGGAGAGACAAGCCATATGTATGATTGCCTTCAGCTGCACATCTCCTGATGACAATACCATGTGCCCGATTGCCCACAGCTTAGCTCAGGGAGAAGGTGAGCCTGAAGAAGGTAGAGACTAGCAGGATGGCCAGTGTGCCTTGTCACATGGTAGAAGTATAGGATCATCAGCACCCAACCTTCAGTGAGGCAGCATCTCTGATGATGCCTTGATTTAGACATTTTCACAGCCCCAGGACCATAAGCTTTCAGGAAGCAGACTTGGCCCAATGGATAGGGCATCCGCCTACCACATGGGAAGTCCGCGGTTCAAACCCTGGGCCTCCTTGACCCGTGTGCAGCTGGCCCATGCACAGTGCTGATGCATGCAAAGAGTGCCGTGCAGGAGTGTCCCCCGTGTAGGGGAGCCCCACGTGCAAGGACTGCGCCCCATAAGGAGAGCCGCCCAGCGCGAAAGAAAGTGCAGCCCACCCAAGATGGTGCTGCACACAAGGAGAGCTGACACAAGATGACGCAACAAATAGAAACACAGATTCCCGGTGCCACTGATGAGAATAGAAGCGGTCACAGAAGAACACACAGTGAATGGACACACAGAGCAGACAACTGGGGGAGGGAGGAGAAGGAGAGAGAAATAAAGAAAAAAGAAAAAGAAAAACTACCCTTAAAAAAAAAAAAGAACCATCAGCTTTCAACCTAATAAATTCCCATTGTAAAAGTCAACCCATTTCTGGTATACTGCTCCCAGCAGCTTTTAGCAAACTAAAACACCAATGTTAAAATAAAGAAAGCCACATTTATGTCAGCAGTTTAGTAGGAAAAGTAAGGAAGGGCATTCAGAAGCACCACCAGCTCCTGATCCCTATTTCTCACCCTCCAGTACCCAACCCTCCTTGGGCCCAAATTTTCACCAGTTTCACGTGTGCCCTGGAAATGACATGAATTCAAAATAAAAATTTAAATGTGATCACATCCCCTCAAATTCTGAAAATATATATGATAATAAGTATAGCGATAATAGTATAAATTTCCTGAGCATTTACTTTGGGCCAGACATTATCTCATTTAATCCTTGCATCATCAACCCTGTGAGCAGCAGCTCTTATTTATTATTATCTCATTGCTCTGGAATTCACATTCAGACTGCCAGACTCTAGGAGACAAGCACTTTATTCCTCTTCTTTGCAGTCTCCCTGTGTTTAAAATAATCTAATGAGTCCTATGCTATAGCTGACCTCTAGTGTCATGGATTTTATATTGCCAAAACTTGACCCAACAATTTAAAGTAAAAGCAAAGTACTATAAGAGAGAATGTGGGACTCAAATTAACAAGAAAACAAACAAACAACAGGCTAAAAGGAAGGTGTAGCAGTCTGATATAGTTATGAATTCCAAAAATAGTTATTGAATTATGTTTGTAATCTGTTCTATTACTGGGTATGACTGAGTTATGATTAGGGCTTTGATTTGGCCACGTCTTCAGGTCACTGAATCCCCACCCTTTGGTGGGTGGGAACGCACAGATAAAAGGTATGTTAAAGGACAGAGTTAAAGCTTTTGATGTGAGGGTTTTTTATGTTGAATTTGATGCTGAAGCCTTAAGCTGGAGCCCCGGGAAGAAAGCTCACAGAGGAAAGACAAGCAAGCCCCAGGAAAAGAGGAAACCTGAGCCCAGGAAGAAGCAAGTCCTGGGAAGGAAGGAACCTTGAACCCAGAGAGAAGCAAGACCCGTTGGCAGCCATCTTGCTCCAACACGTGAAAACAGACTTTGGTGAAAACAGACTTTGGAAGTAACTTATGCTTTATGGCCTAGAATCTGTAAGCACCTACCCCAAATAAATATCTTTATAAACATCAACCAATTTCTAGTATTTTGCATCAGCACCCCTTCGGCTGACTAATGCATAAGTCAAACCTAGAGTGGAAGAGAGCTGTGAATGGGATACTTAATACAGGTGTCCTAAGCACCCTCCAGTCTCCTTCTAGGGTATTCGGGTTATAAAAGAAGGGCATCCTTTATTAGAATAAAAGTTTAATGACCTAAATGAAAACAAGACATTTAACTTTCTGATATCGTTTCCCATAATTATCATATTTAGTCTCTCACAGTTACAGTAGTTCTACCCACTCTAATACCATATTTCTATCCCAAAAGATTAGGGATGTACCATAGTCGACTAATGTGTTTGCAATACGAATCAAGCGTTTACAGCACAATGAGTTCTTTTTAATATTGCATGTTAATTTACCATTTCTGAACACCTATCATTGCTCTTAATTTGCATTCCAAGTACCAATACTAGGAGTACTATACAGCCTGTTGTTCAAAAGCAAAGCTCAGCCTTAGACTGCCTGGTTTAAATCTGTCAGGGAAGCGGATGTGGCTCAAGCAATTGAGCTCTGGCCTACCACATGGGAGGTACCTGGTATGGTTCGCCGAGTCTCCTAAAGAAGACAGCAAGCTGGCTCAACAGGGGACATAAAAAGAGAAAAAACAAAGAGACGTAACAAAGCAGGGAGTGGAGGTTTACAGTGCCTCCTAAAGAGGATGAGCAAGACAACGAACTGAGGCAATGCGCAGGCATGGCAAGCCGACATAACAAGCTGACACAACAAGATGACACAAGGGACATGAAGAGAAAACATTAAGACACAACAAAGCAGGGAACAGAGGTAGCTCAAGTGATTAGACACCTCCCTCGCACATCAGAGGTCCTAGGTTTGGTTTCTGGTGCCTCCTAAAGAAACAAGGAAGACAGACACAGCAATTGCAAACAATGAGGGGGTGGGGAGAGATAATAAATAATAAATCTTTTTTTAAAAACTACCTGTCAGCTAACAAAGTTTCTGACCTGGGGCATGATATGTAGCCACCGGAAGCCTCATTTTCCTCAACTGTAAAATGGGGTTAACAGAAAAGCTACCTCACAGGCTTGTGGGGACTAAACGAGGTAGCATTATGTAAATGTGCTTGCCACAGTAACTGGCACACTTCTCAACAAGCGTTAGCTGTTTATCTAAGAGGACCGGCTTAATAGAAGAGAAATGTAATAAACATTGAATCTATTAACTATTAATTTCTATTGTCTTTGGCCCCCGAAGTCAGGTTTTCAGGTCTTCTCACTACCACATTCGCCCCTTTTCACAAAGAGAAAAAAACCTACGACACAGCATTCTCCAGAGAAGCAAAACAGGTCGTCAATACACCCAGAAATAGTCTTAGTCTTAGCCTGTTGCTGCCGCGCTTCTAGAGACCCCTGGGAAGCTCCCGCTAGCGCCCCCAACTCTCTGAACGTCAGGAACCCATAACAGAATCCAACTGTATCCTCGCTTCTGGCGGGTTGTTTCCTGCTGGTTGCTACCAAACCACCGCCGTGTCCCGGCCGCGCAGGGTTTCCGGCCCACGATTATTTACATATATTATTGGCTACCAGCAAGCATTCGCTCTTCTCATTGGCTGATATGATCCCGGGACAACGTTCCACGGCGGATGCTCGCCGCAGTGAGGTGCACCCGGGTGTCACAGGCACGTACAGTTCCGTTTCCGGTTCGCTTCCAGCACCATGGCGATCGCAAGCGGACAGAGGTTGCTGCTGGTATTAGGCAGGGGGCGCCGCGGCTTTGGAGTAGTTCTCCAGTCGCGGGTGAGCGCCTGCTCTCGTTGCTCTTGGAGGGACCCTGGACCTCTAGAGAACAGCTCCGCTTAGAGGAGTAGTGCTGTCGGCAGTCCCTCCCTTACTGAGTGCACACAACCTTCCCTTCTACCCTGCAGTGAGTTTTTTTCCTTCTTGCAGGCGTTCGCCGTCCTCGTGCCTGGCGTTTCTCAGGTGGATAACACGTCCGATTTTCTGGGGAAGAGGCCCCATCGCCAGCACCCCGGCATCCTGCAACTACCGTGCGTGCGGCTGCCCGAAGCTCTTACTAATGCTGCTCAGTTACTGCTGATGGGTGAGTAATGGCGGAAAAGGGAGACCCGTGAAAAAGCCCAGGCAAAGGGCCCCCGGGCAAATAATTCCATCTTTCATTTTTGGCCCAAAGAAAGCTCGGTGCCGAATATGGAGATGAAGGTGCAAGCAATGACCAACTATCTCTGGAGCCGACATTTGCCTGTGGAGCCAGAGGAGTTGCAAAGACAGGCGGTGGAACTTAAGAAAAAACTAGGAAACGCAGGTAGTGTTTAAGAATGTTTGAAGAGCAAGCCAAATAGAAATATCAGTGGGAAGTGAAGAGCGGGAAATTCATTTTACAGTCCCTCAATTAGGTACTGCAACTTCCTTTTTGACTTTCTGGCCAGGGCAGTTATTATAATGATACTTTACTAAGAAAAAAGGTAGATTATTCCAAAGATTGTCCCTGGGAATTGGGTAAAGGTCAGAGTCCTATTAAAATCTAAAATTTTTGTGTTTATGTTTTTTTTTTCCTGCAAATCCACTGTATTAGGGTTAGAAGTATAATTTGTCAAGTTATTTTCTTGCCTATGAACTCCTTCATATTACAGACCTGCCTTGTATTCTTCTTGTATTCCCTGCACTTCCCATAGTACCCGGCTCAGTGTAGGTATTCAGTAGATACTTGCCAAACAGTACTGAACTAACATAATCATAAGACTTAGGATTTTCCAGTCCCTTTTCTTACCCATAGGAACATTGGAGACTTCACAATCTTAAATTTCAGTAAAGTGAGGAAATCCACAAAGTATAATCCTACTCTATCCTTTAAATATTTATCACATTCCCTTTAATAGAAAACATTTGTGGGATAAGGTTGGTTAAACTGGATAAACCACTATTAAAGACATACTATATGAAACACTATGGTTATTGGTATTCTTATTATCTGATTTGTCTCTAGGTTTGGCTTCTTTCTTAAGCTTTGAGCCTTTGGGGATAGGGGGTGGGGGAGCAGTAGATTCACATATTGAATCTGAGCCCTATTCTCCCTAGGTTCTCACCTCCCTAGTTTCTCACCTCCTTGTTCTTACCCCAGACCCATCTCAGACAGAGGAGAAACTTCATGGAGCTGTGTTACATGCCCTACGCAAAACTGTCTACCATTGGCAAAAACTGAGGTGAGATGAACTGAAAGACAGCAAAAGAAAGAAAAGTTCAACTTTAGATGCAGAGCTGGAGAAGTATAATTACACAATCTAGTGTTTAAAAAGCTGCCTGGGGAAGTGGACTTGGCCCAATGGGAGGTCAGTGGTTCAAACCCTGGGCCTCCTTGACCCATGTGGAGCTGGCCCATGCGCAGTGCTGATGTGCGCAAGGAGTGCCGTCCCACACAGGGGTGTCCCCTGCATAGGGGAGCCCCACGCGCAAGGAGTGCGCACCATCAGGAGAGACATCCAGCGCAAAAGAAAGTGCAGCCTGCCCAGGAATGGTGCCGCACACACAGAAAGCTGACACAGCAAGAAGACGCAACAAAAAGAAACACAGATTCCCGGTGCCACTGATAAGGATAGAAGCGGTCACAGAAGAACACACAACGAATGGACACAGAGAGCAGACAACAGGGGGGTGGGGGGGAGAAATAAATAAAAAGTAAATCTTTAAAAAAAAAGCTATCTGGATTATAAGGTGCCCCAGGATCCTTCTGTGTGGAGGAATGAAAGGGGTGAGCTAGAAGAGCCTTTTGCAAAGATTTTATTTTCTAAAAGTCTAGAAAGTAACTGAGATAGTGGTTATTTTCCCAGTGGATATTGCTGTCTAATTTTTCTTGCAGGTATGATGAGAGACTGAGCCAGGTGTATATGGCAGCAAGACTAGATGGTGGCTTTGCAGCAGTCTCCAAGGCGTTCCATGAGGTGAAAGTCCCTCAACTTCTAATTTGAACTCTTTTACCATCATCTTCCTTATTCCTAAAGTAGTGTTCTAGGGAAGTGATTCTTGAGACATTGCAGGTGCTTGCTTTTTTTTTTTTTAGGCTCTCTTTATCCTATAAAATATTCAGAACCAACAAAAGTTCAGAACCATTTTAGGGGCTTCCTATTCTGTTAAGATTTTCTACAGAATCTCGAAAGACATTCACATCTCACCTCCTCTAACATGATCCCCTCATTCATATCTTCCAAAGCCCTAAGTAAGTAGAGTTTTATGGATTTCTTCAGATCCGAACTCGAATTCCAGAGTTCCAGCCACAAACTTTGATGGACTTTGGCTCTGGTACTGGTTCTGTCACCTGGTAAGTAACTTTCCTCAGCCTTGTCTCTGTCAGTTCCAACCCTGGACAGTCATACTTATACCATCCCATGTCAAAGGACTGGGGAACCAGAGGGTGATTAGGATAGTTGGAAACTAAAATGTTTCTTCCCTCAGATTGGGCATGGTAAAAGAAGGTATATAGATTGGGATGAGCAAATAAATGTCATGAAAAAAAGCTCATGTTCAGAAAAGTAAAAAAGGAAAGGAGATTTAATGTAAGGCATAGGTTTTACCTATCATTGAAATTTTATCTGCCTACAAATAGTTTTTTGAGTTTACCTTTTTTTAAGGAGTTGTAAATGAAATGAGAAAATAACATTGTTAATTTCTCCAGCTATTTTAGTATAGCATCCTGCTTCTCCAAGGGTTGGGGTAGGGGTAAATGAGTCTTTTGTGAGGATGACTGTCATGAGTTGGTGATTTATGTTTTGCCATCTTAGGGCTGCACATAGAACTTGGGGTCGGAGCCTACATGAATATGTATGTGTGGACAGTTCAGCTGCCATGTTGGATTTGGCAGAAAGGCTACTGAAAGGTGAGGACAAGATATAAAAAGGGCTCTTAAAAAGCTGAGGGAGTTAAGTTTTTATGGGGAGTAGCGGTGAGAGCAAAAAGTTGGGATGAGCCTTCCAGTGTTAGTCAAACATAGTGAGGTAGAGGCCTTTCATGGACTATGGAGAGGCTGGTAAGGTTAAGAGGACATTAGCCCCAGTGTTCTCCCTGCCCACTGTAATATATGCTTGCCTTATTATATCTCATTCATACCTAGAGTTTTTCTTTATGCTTAGAGCCGTGTTTCTTAGCTGGATATCTCTTTAGTTTATGCCTGTGGCCCTTAGCTCATAGTTGCCACATCTCTACTTTCCTCCATAGGTGGTTCAGGATCTGGAGAGCCTTATGTTCCAGGTGTCTTTTTCAGACAGTTTCTACCTCTCTCACCCAAGGCAAGTGATAGTATTTAGAGTATCCTAAATGTGGAATGTGGCAGATGGAAACTGTTGTCCTCAGCTTTGCAACCCAGCATTGAGTGCTAGAAGATAAAAGAAAGCATAGAAGAAATTTAGGGGGCAGGACTCTTGTCGTTCACTTGGAATGGGGGGTTGTTCTGGGACTGTCATGTTCCTTGTCTTGGTTCTCAGGTACAATTCGATGTGGTGGTATCGGCCTTTTCCCTAAATGAGCTGCCCAGCAAGGCTGACCGCACTGCGATAATTAAAACCTTGTGGCGCAAGACAAGTCATTTTCTGGTGAGTAAAGATTCCTTTTCCCCTTCAATAAAGCAGCTTCATGAGTTTCATGCCTTTCCTTCTCCCCACAGAAGCTTGTCTTCATGCTTGCCCTTTTCTTTTTCATATAGGTTCCTTGATCCCTCCTTTAGGGTCCCCATCCACATATTATATACAATGCCCATTCTCTTTTAGGATCCCTACTCCATCTCTGAATGCTCTTACAGAACTACTGGCATTAATGCTTTCTTGTAATTCAGGGCTTCTGCTTATTTTTCCCCTTTTTGAACAGATATTGGTAGAGAATGGAACAAAGGTTGGGCACCGCCTTCTCATGGATGCCAGAGACCTGGTCCTTAAGGTAAGATTCCTTCTCTTTCCTTCACCCCCCACCCATCTATCACCAATGACTGGGGACAGTGAAAACCAAAAGAGACTCTGTCATATATATATTGGTAAGAATGACTCTTGGGAAACTGGGCATATAGTTGTGATGTGGGACAGTAGTTGGCAGACTAGAACCTATATGTCAAATGCAGCCCACCACCTGTTTTTGCAGGACCCATGCGCATTCGTGTCTATTGACTGTGGGCAGTTTTCACACTAAGAGCAGAGTTGAGAGTTGGGACAGAGAAAGATTTTACCGTTTGGCCCACAAATCCTAAAATATTTACTGTTTAACCCATTTAAAAAAGTTTGCTAACCCCTGATCTAGGGCATCACCAAGCCAAGAACCTTGGCTCTATGGGAAAGTATGAGCTAGTGTACAATCATAAATTCAATTGTCCTGGAGTGGCATTTTTTTCACTGGGAAGGTTGCTGACAAGGGAGCACACAGTACTCTGTGCCAAGTCTCTGCCTTTCTCCTGCTGCAAAGAGAAAGTTCTTTGTTTGAAGTATTAGAGAAGCAGCCAGCTTAACTCAAAGGGCATAGTTAATAATCAGAATTGAAAGTTAGAGTCCTTAATGAAGCAAGTGCAGAGACTGAGTTATGAGAGTAGACCCCTCAGGTCCAACTTTGTTTCTTTGGTTTCAGGGGAAAGAAGAATCACCTTTGGACCCTCAACCTGCTTTTGTCTTTGCCCCAGTAAGTATTACTTATACCTGTCCCAGCATGTAAAGATCTGAATTCCAGGGGGGCCAGGAAAACTGAGAGGGTGAAACTAAGCCACTCTCCACTACTCTGTGGCCCTATCCAATTTAACTCAGTGATTACCCTGGCTCTCACTACACCCTGCTTCTATGCTCCCTTCTCCCTAGCCCCTCTTGACTCTTGTTGTCCCTGGTTTCTTACTTTTGTGATCTCTGGTTCTTTTGTCATATCTCATATCTTTTTGTGTATTTACAGTGTCCCCATGAACTTCCTTGTCCCCAGCTGACAGCCTCTAAACCCCTGGCCTGTAGCTTCTCCCAGGCTTACCATCCCATCCCCTTCAGCTGGGTATGTATTCTGAGAATACTGGAGCAGGGAAAATTGGGAAAGTAGTGGGGCAGGGGGGAAGGAGAGAAGTGGGAGGCTTTAGATAATTCAGAAAATAGTCTGGAGATTTTAGGGCTGGCATGTGTGATTTATAGAATGAAAAAAAGAAGAAGCATAGGAATGGGGATCACAGTTTTTTCCTGTATCTTTTTCCTCCAAACAGTCTCTATATCCTTACCTTAGAACAAGAAGCCAAAGGAGGAGAAGTTCTCTTTAATGATCCTTGCCCGGGGCTCTCCAAAAGAGGCTCATCGCTGGCCCCGTATTACTCAGCCTGTCCTTAAACGGCCACGCCATGTGCATTGTCACCTGTGCTGTCCAGATGGACATATGCAGCATGCTGTGATCACTGCCCACCAGCATGGCAGGTATAAGAGGTGTGACCAGAATTAACGGGGGGGCAGGGGGGCGGGGGGGTTAGAGAGAGCAGAGAGTCCACACTGACAGTCTTTTTCCCATAGGGATTTGTACCGCTGTGCTCGTGTCAGCGCCTGGGGAGATCTTTATCCTGTGTTCACACCATCCGAGCTTCCTCCACCTCCTGCTCAAGATTCCTGTGATGGTTGACAAGGAAGTGTAACAAGTATTTTCTTCTCTCATACCTGCCAATGCTGAAGCTTCCTGGTATCCAGGATGGGAGTGCTGTTATCCCTCTATATCTATTTGAGGTTTTAATTATAATAATAAATTTTTAAAAAACAAAACAGAAATGGGCTTTGTGATTCTTAAAAGGCAAAAGGGGGGAGCAGATGTGGCTCAAGCGGCTGAGTGCCTACTTTCCACATGGGAGGTCCTGGGTTCTATCCCCAGTGCCTCCTAAAAACAAAAACAAACAACAAGCAAACATATGGAAAACAACAACAACTCAGAAGCCGATGTGGCTCAGTGCTTGAGCACCGGCTGCCCACATACAAGGTCTCAGGTTCAATTCCAGGCTCCAGTACCTAAAAATTTTAAATAAAGGCAAGAGGGAAGCAGACTTGGCCCAATGAATAGGGCATCCGTCTACCACATGGGAGGTTGGCAGTTCAAACCCCGGGCCTGCTTGACCCGTGTGGAGCTGGCCGGTGCACAGTGCTGATGCACGCAAGAAGTGCGCCCCATAAGGAGAGCTGTCCAGCACGAAAGAAAGCGCAGCCTGCCCGAGAATGGTACCACACACACAGAGAGCTGATAAAATATGACACAACAAAAAGAAACAGATTCCCAGTGCCACTGATAAGGATAGAAGTGGTCACATAAGAACACAATGAATGGACACAGCACACAACTGGGGGTTGTGGGGGGAGGGGGGAAGGGGAGAGAAATAAAAAGTAAGTCTTAAAAATAAAGTAGTAAGAAAGGCAAGAGGGTCTATTGTCTTGATGCATCCTATAATGAAGAGAATCCTCACATTTTCTTAAGAGTGGCAGGCTTCCCATACAAATATCAAGCTAACCATCTCCTATAAGAATATTGCTACTTCTGTCAGAGACGAGGACTTCTTCCCAGGGAAGGTAGCCTGGGGTAGTGAGGAAAGCCACCCCCAGCTCTCTGAGAACTGGCTCAACAGGTCTCAGCATTGTTATGCCAGCCACCCGAATAGGGGAACTGGCAGCTGCCTACCCTCTATTATTTTTTTACCTCCTTCCCTTCCATCTCCTCCAGGGTCCCTCAGCTACCCTAGAGTTTGCCCCATTCATGTCCCTCAAGAGTGGATCCCAGTCAGGACTGAGTCTTCATCTCTGCCTCTGTATCCCTGGGCAGGGTCCTTCAGTTTACTTGGTTCCTTTCTCAGTTCTCTGTAAGCCTAGCTATTTCAACTTTTGTCTTAAATTGTTCAGTCCATCTCCCACAATTCATATTAGGAAAGAGAAACACAGAAGTTGTGACAGTATCAGTGTTGCAACACTAGACTTATCAACTCCCCACTAGATAGTTCCATGCCTGGAGCTATTTTTCTGGGCTTACAGGAAAGGGAATTCTCCTCACCACCTAGTTCCCACAGAGTGGTGACAATACAGCCTCTCAGCCCTACCTCCTCATTACCCTCTGGTGGCCCCAAATCCGCTCTAAAAGCACGAGGTTCAGATATCAACACAGCAACCTATGAGGCTTGGGATGGGGTGGAGGGAGTATGGAAGGATTAGATCAAATGTCCTGAGTGAGGCAGGACCAGATTTTCCCTGACACAAAACAGCTGGGAGGTAGCTATCATAGACCCCCATTTGGGATTAGACCAGCCCCAGGCATGAACTAAGACTGTCCCCAGCCCTCAGATTAGTTATGGCATTGAAGAGGAGAAGGCACACAGCATTGGGCTGTGCCTGGCAGGGAGTCTGGAGTTTCTGGTTTCCAGGCTCAGGAAGGCAAGGGAGGGGCCTCCATGTAGGGGGAGGGCGGAAGGTTGGGGCAGGGCCTTAGCCAGCTATGCGATTCTGCGCAAGCAGAGGCAACACAGAACAGAAAGAGGATACCAACAGTCTCCTGAAACTCAGGGGAGTGGACACTCCAGCTTTGACCACCTAAAATACCACTCCTCCTCCCAGACTGTAACGCCATTTGTCATTCTGGGGCCTCTGCTTATCCTGCACCAAAGGGATGGAGCCACTAATAGGAGTAAAAATTGGCTGCCTGTTTGCCCTGCTGATTTTTACTCTGCTCTGTGGTCTTATTCCCATCTGCTTCAAATGGTTCCAGATACGTGCAGCCACAGGTATAACTTTACCCCATCTTTGCCCCATAATTTAAGGCTGACCTCATGATACCTTGTTCTGATTCTCTCCCATCCCCATGCTTGGTATCTTGGGTGCTGCTGTTAGTCTTTACTTGCCTCTGTCTGTCTCCTCATTGCCAACTGAACTGTAACTTGTGCTTTTATTAGGTCATCACCGCCGGGTCCTCAGTCTCCTGGGCTGTACTTCCGCTGGTGTTTTTCTAGGAGCAGGGTTCATGCACATGACAGCTGAAGCCCTGGAGGAAATCGAATCAGAGATTCACATGATCATGATGCAGGTGAGCAGCAGATAGCATGCTGCAGGGCTGTGAGTTCAGAAAGACAAACAGAGCCAAGGGAAGAAAGAGGAATGGAGCCCAGAACATGGGTGGGAACTCCAGGAATATGACAGTTCTCGTGCTGTGCGGAATGATGAAAGAAGGTCTGATTCGACTTTAAGGAAAGCAGTCAAGCTGAAGGGAGAGGACAAGACGCTGAGCGGCTCCACTCCCATCCGCATCTAATTTCTGCTTTTTTTCTCCCTAGAACAGGACAGAAAATGAGGGAAATTCGGATTTAACTCCTGTGGTGAGTAACCTACCTGAAAGACCCAGAGACTTCTCTCATACCCACACCCTTTAAAAGGGAATATGTGAGGAATACCAGGAATTCCTTCTGCTCCCCAGCTCAGGCATTGTAAAGGCAAGGAGAAGCCAACCAAGTCACTGGGGCTTATGGAACGCCCAGAAAGCTTATTTTATTCTTTCACTTTTTTGCCGGGATCCTTGGACACAACTCACATCTTTTTCCATTTCTAGCCCTTTTGAAATTGTGTCCTTTAGTCTCTCTAGCATTCTTTTTGGTGCGTGTCCATATCTATTCCTGGCTTCATTTCCCCACCGTTTTTTATATCCTGTTACATTTGCCCATTCTCCTCAGTCTCCCAATGCAACGACCAATCCAATGCACTGTCTTCCCTTCCTTTCCCATCTCAAGGCCCTCTTTCTGTCCCTAGATGGAGTATCCCTATGGAGAGCTCATCATCTCCCTGGGCTTCTTCTTGGTCTTCCTTTTGGAGTCGCTGGCATTGCAGTTCTGCCCTGGGGCTGCCAGAGAGTCAACAATTAAGGAGGAGGATTTGGGTGACGCTCATGCCCTTGGATTCCACAGCCATAAACCTCTGCCCTTTTCCTCACAGGGTCCCCTTCGAGCCCTCATCCTCTTGCTCTCACTCTCCTTTCACTCAGTGTTTGAAGGTCTAGCTGTGGGGCTCCAGTCAACAGTAGCAGCTACCCTGCAGCTCTGTCTTGCTGTCCTGACTCATAAGGGGCTCATAGTGTTCGGTGTAGGACTGCGGTTGGTGCAGAAAGGCACTGGAGCACAATGGGCCATATTCTCCATATTAGCATTAGCTCTCATGTCCCCCTTGGGCCTAGCCCTAGGTTTGGCTGTGGCTGGAGGGGACCCTGAAGGAGGACGAGGCTTAGCCCAGGCAGTGTTAGAGGGTGTGGCAGCTGGCACCTTCCTGTATGTCACTTTCCTAGAAATTCTGCCCTGGGAGCTTGCTTCATCTGAGGCCCCTCTGGCCAAGTGGGGCTGTATAGCCGCTGGTTTTGCCTTCATGGCCTTTATTGCCTTGTGGGCCTGAGTGATCCTGGACTTTTCTGATAGACTTGGATGACTTCCCGACTCTCAGCAGATAACTTTCCAAATGACTTTGACCCTTAAACATTTCTTTACTGAGATTAAGTGACATTCACTAGGCATCATTTCCATGGACTAGACATCAGCTTTTCCCTACATAGATCCTATTTCTCACCCAGGACTGAGCAAAGGATGTTTAGATTGAGTGCCTATAAATTGGAGAATTGGAATAAAGACCATCACTCCAGATTTGACTCTTGCTCCATTTATGCTACTGTGTACAATAAAATGTCCATTTTACCTTTCCCCTTCAGCCATGCTGTACTTCTTTTCTCTTTGTTGCCTAGAAGCTGTCAGGGGGCGGGGGCAGGGGGGGCAGAATATAGAGTGGAGAGTGGTAAGGGTGCATTTTAGATGCAGAATTTTCTTCTGGAATAAGGGTCCCTAGCCTTTCTTTCACAGCTGTAGGCCATGCCCCCAGATATGGACGCATTGCTGAAATTCCAACAACCCTCTCCAACCTTACCCACAGGTATTGGGAAACCCAACATTAACAGGGAAAGAAGGGAAAAAATGTAAAATAAAAACACACATGAAAATCTAGATTTTTTCCTATACTTCCATACTGACCTTAACCCAATACCTATTATCAACCACCCACAACCTACCTAACAGACTCTTGAGATCAGGTTAAATGGAGCCTATCGAATAGAGTATGGATTAGAGTGGACTTACTGATATTCTATTCATGAACTATTGTGATTAGTAATCAAAGAAAATGTGGCATTGGTGTGGAGAAAGTGGCCATGGTGGCTGCTAGGGGTAGGGAGTGGGAGGAAGAGATGAGAAGTGGGGGCATTTTCGGGGGTTGGAGTTGTCCTAGGTGGTGCTGCAGGGACAGTTACCAGGCATTGTATGTCCTCCCATGGCCCCCTGGGTGGACTGTGGGAGAGAGGCTGTGGGAGTGTGGGCTATGATGTGGACCATTGACCATGAGGTGCAGTGATGCTCAGAGATGTATTTACCAAATGCAGTGAATGTCTCTTGATGATGGAGGAGATTGTTGTTATGGGGGGAGGAGTGGGGTGAGGGCGGTGGGGGGTATATGGGGACCTCATATTTTTTTAATGTAATATTTTAAAAATAAAAAAATAAAAAACAGAAAATGGAGCCTATCTCCAAATGGTTCCTGTTTTTCAGTGTGTGTGACCTCAAGGACACTATTGCTCTTCTCTGAGCTTCTGTCTGCTTCCGGCTTCCTTATGCGGAGGGATTAAGGAGCAGAAAGGCGCCAGAGAAATGCCGGGGGTGATTACTTGGCTCTGCCATGACTAAGTGGCTTTCCTTCTGCCTGCCCTATCCCAGCCCTTCCACTATGACTCTGGCCCTTCCCCACCAGACCATTTGTCTTGCAGCTTGAGTAACCCCAACCATTTGTTACTTCTCGTAAAAACTGCTAAGGACAAATACAAAAACAGAGGAGGGAGCAGAGGAATAATCTCCCTTTCCTATTCTTGGATCTACAGTAAGTGTCTTATTGGCCACAACTAAACAGAAGCCAGAGGACAAAAATCTGTGGGTATGTTTCAGACAAGTTAGCCTCCTAGAACACAGAGCGTAACAGAGATTTCTAGGGCGCAAAGAGAAGGCATCCAGCACACCATCCATTTTCTGCTGCTTTCAACTTAAGCGATCTTGCCAGGACTTTAGAAGGGATGAATTGAAGGGACACGATTATATGGAAGCAAGACAGCTATTTCTAGTATAGAGGGTTTGTGTGACTGTAGAAAGACACTTTAGGAGAAGCACATTGGACTACCTGGGCTTTTTGCTATATTCCTAGGGCACTGATGCTATCAGTATTTGAGATAAATGATGTAAGGATGTTTCAAGCATGGATGAGTTATGTACTTTTCACCTTCCTCCATCTCAGTAATCCTTGGATTCCTCTTTAGCCTCCTCCACTTTCAGCCATCAGCAATACTTCCTTTCCTTCCCAGGACTGTTTACTTTTCCAGGATTCTTACCAACCAGGACCAGAACCATCTTTAGTTTAAACTACATTGTATCAAGAGCTGGAATAAGGCTAAAGAACAGCTCCACCAGCATAAAAACACGGGGATAAAATCAGGATCAGGAAAAGGAAACTTTTTTTAGGACTTACTGGGAATCAAACCCGTGACTTTGTACTGGGAAGCAGGTGTTCAACCACTTGAGTTCATCTGCTCCCCAATCTTATTTTTGAAAGACATGAATCCCCAAAAAGGAGCCAGAGTCCCTAAAGTCTGGGAAACACACACATTCCTTGAGGACGAGGGGGAAGAAAACGAGTCCAAAGCCTGAAGCAGAGAAAAAAGTAGCCTTTAACCCGATGCTCCTTTGATCTTTGAGTGGTTAAGGGCGACAGACCACAATGTCAGGGCTTCCCTATAGAGCTATTCATGGGGCCACAGAGAACGACTGAGGTAAGTTAGGAAGAACCATGCCAACCACAGGGAGGCACTGTGTTCCCACCAGCTATGCTAGAGTGTCTCAGCCCAACCAAGGAGTGAGGTCAGTCAAGGACAGCAAGACCCCTCTCCATTCCTCCCAGCAGAGGGCACCTCCCTCTCCCCCTAACTCAAGGATTTCTTATAAAGAGGCTTAGCTAAGGAAGACACACAGTCACCAGCCATCTCACATGAAAAAGATACACATACAAATATGTAATTTGCTCCTTTTTCTGAAGACTGCCCTGCTAACTGCTATCTGTATAGGTAAATATGCAGAAAATGTCTGCCTTCCCTTCCATAATGCACAACTGCATCTATTGCCTGGAAAGGATGTTGCTAGTTGTCGTTTTTTGCCTTCTCATGTTTTGCTGAGGAGCTACTTGGTCCTAGTGATTCCAATTACATTTTTTGTTTTCTTTAGTGCGGCATTTAAGCACTCTGATGCCTTCCTGCTTGAGGTTACTCTGACTTAGATAACTTTCCAATAGCTAGTTCCATAGCCCTGCTGTTCACCCAATACCTCCACCCCCTTCTGACCCTGGCTTATGTTTAAAATAGACTTGGATCTATGGGAGAGAGTAATGAAATGCTCAAGAATGGAGAATATATTCCATGTCCCACTTCTGTGTGAATCAATGAGTCAGCACTAGACATCAAGCCACCTTAGTCCTCAGTTCATCTTCAATGATGAAAGTTTACAATTGCCTGTGGGGTTTCTACAAAGCAATAGGCAAGTGACCTTAGTCATTTCCACCCACAGTATTCTTGCTAATAATGCTACAAAGTGCCTTCTTGTTTTCACTTCTTATGGTACAAGAGCCCAGGAAACAGCTTGTAACAGCCACAAAATATCTGAAGTCTTGATGATCGTTATTCAGATGTGTTTAAAAGCTTCTCAGAGAACCACGAACATAGTTTAATTAATTCCCAGATCCTTTGGATTCTGTGGTGGACAGGGAATCCCTTTTTGCTGATAGAGCCTTCAGATTGAGGTGAGCTATAAGTAGCCCAAACTCTGAGTCTATAGTAACTGCAAGGACCCATCTACTGATTATGCTGCAACATTTAAAATGGAATCTAGTCTGTTTTTAGGATTAAGTGAGCCAAATGTGCCTGGACAGGATTTTTTAAAAGTAATCCTTCCATAATTTGTTAAGCTCTCTTTTGTCTTTTATTTTTTGAGGTTGAAATAAAGGTAATTAAAAAAAAAAAAAAGGAATCTAGGTGTGTGTGGTGGTTTGAAACTCTATGAACCCCCAGAAAAACATGCTGTTAAATTTAATCTATTCCTGTGGGTGTGAACCCATTGTAAGCAGGAACTTTTGACAGGTTACTTTAGTTGTGTGTGGCCCAATCCAATTAGGATGGGTCTTAATCTTATTACCAGAGTCCTTTATAAAGAGAATGAATTCAGACATGAAAGAGAGAAAAGTCACAGGTAGCAAGAAGCTGAAATGGAACCCCGAAGATAAGAAGAGACCAGGAGACACCACATGTGCCTTGCCCTGTGACAGAGGAACCAAGGATCACTGGCAGCCAGTCCCAGAATGCCACAGTCTTTGGGGAGAAAGCTTCACCTGATGGTGCCTTGATTTAGACACTTTCCCAGCGTCAAAACCAGGAGCCAATAAATTTCCATTGTTTACACCAACCCATTACATGGTGTTTTCTTGAGCAGCCCAGGAAACTAAAACAGTGATCCCTAGGGAGGATCCTGCAGGAAGATGAGACACAAGGTGTCCTTGAGCAGATTGGTCAGCTTTCTATACTTCCTTCTCTAAGATCATGATGTTGGTGGCATTTCTTAAAAATCCATAACCAATAAGGAAGTCTTCTAAGATTTAAGTGGCCTCTCTCTCCAAGGCTTGAAAATATTGCCTATAAGTTCCAAGGACAATACCATTGTATTGGAACAGGGCGATGACAATGTCATCCCATTTTGTAAAGAGTTTATGCTATAAAAGTCCTCTCCCATGGTTTACATGGAAAATGTGAGAGGTGGGTAGAAAGAAGAAAGAGAAAAGGCATGATGTAGACATACTCAGAAACAGAATAACAACGATGCTCAGATTCCTCTACAGTTTATTGTTACAGCAGAAGTTGTGGAAGACAGGAGGGCACCCTCCACACATAACAAAGGGTGGTCAGAGCCTGAGGGGTGCCCTTCCCACCCCGATTCTAAGCTCCAAGCAGTCCGGCTCAAGGTCTACTCCCTCCTCCTTCCCACTCTAGACACACACTGACAGCTACCAAAGTTAGTGCAACCAAATGGCCCCAGGCCCTTTCCTATTGCCCCAGCTCCAATTCTTCCCCCATACTCATTCATTGCTCACCACCTGCCATTCCAACTTTCTTGTTGCACACTAGTTATTACTATCACATCCTGAGAGCCACTAACCAACCAGCAAGCCTCCCCCGACACACATTCATTATTCAGGCCCAACCCTTCAGAGATCCAAAGGGTTAATAAGAAACCATATCAGCTTTGGTGAATGAAGCCCTAGCCCCAAGTCCCCGTCACTTGTAAATATGGGATAAGTAGGAAGAGTCTGGTGGAAGCACCGCGGACAATTACAGCAACCTCTAATCCCTCAACTAAGGACACCTAGAACAGGGAGAAAGGATACATGCCCTCTCCACCTTACACCAAAATGGGGGATGGGAGGAGTTGGAGGAGTCTGGGTCCCTAAGAGATATTAGGGTATCTCTCCCAGGAGCTGAGGGGTATCACAGGTTAGAGGTCAAGGTTAGGGTAGCAATCAGATCAAGGTCATTTCCCCATATGGTCTGCCCATCTTCCCTTGATCACTCTGGCCCAATGCCCTGATGCACCTCCCAGGTTAGTGCTGGGGGAGGTGAGGGCTGGGTCCCACACCAGGGCAGTGAGGGTCATTCAACAGGAGACCTCCATGGTGTGCCCAGGGGGCCCCGAAGGGAGAGTCCCAGGCTCACTACTCTGGGACAGAGTGCGAGAGCGGGAGCGGTTGCCATCAATGGATGCTGCACTGGTCAGAGAGGCTGTGCGAGACCGGGACAGGCGAGTCATGCAGGAAGAGGCCACTGTGGAGACAGGAGGGGAGGCAGGCAGTCAGTAAAGAGAAGAGGAAGGGAGGCTGGGGTGTTTGGGTGGAGACAGGAGTTGTAACTGGGGCCCAAGTGTCAATGAGCTTGGTTTGGCAGAAGGTAATGGATCCAGGAATTTGTCTGAAATGGTTCCATCCCACAGAGCCCATCCCTCCTCTCCAGCAGACCCTTGTCCTCATGATAGCCTCTGACCCCCATACTCACTGTAGCCCATGCCTTGCAGGAAGTACTTGAGGGCCTCAGTCAGCTTGCCAGGCTGTATAATTATGATGAGAATAGGGAGGAAGTAAGGTGAGGTAGAAGCTGAGCTGGAGCCCACGGCTGTGGCACATGAGGGAATAAGATGTGTGGCAAAGAGCAGAATCCAGTGCCAGTAACATCCCATTGAATCTCCCCATACCATGGAGGGCAGTGTACTCACCTGAGTCAGCTGGGGCTGACCTCCAGAATCAGCCATCTGTACAGAAAGAGTGACACACACATAAAGAAATGAGCCATGCAGAAGAGTAGGAAAGGGTCTCTCTTTCCTAGCTTCCTTAGTCTAGCCCCTTAGGGTTTTGTTTTGTTTTTTTTTCCTTCATTCATTGCAGTTGCTCCCATGCAAGACCTTGGGGGCCTAGGAGTTGAATCTAGACAGAGTAGAAGGCTGGGGCCAGGGGATGAGGAGTCGAACGGGGCATGGAGTAGTGTTACTGACCTTGAGGAAAGAGGTCTGGGTGGGGTCCAATTTTGAGTTACATTCCACCTGAAGTAAGTACAAGGCTGAATGAGGTCACATTCCCTGTGGCTCCACTGCTCCAAGGGATCCAGGGACCCAGGCCCCAGCCCTTTCCTATCAGTCCCCTACCCATTTCCTCCATACCTTGGAATCAAACTCTTAATTCCCCAAAGTTACTCTCCTTATTCCTGATTGCACTTGCCCCTTGGCAAGATACTCCTCTCACCACCACCCTAGGACTCCCTCGCCCACGCCAAAACTCCCTACTGACCACTGCATCTTCATGGGGTGCTTGGTCTCCTACCACCAGCATCACAGGACACCTGGAGGCAGAGTGTCAGGGAGGAAGCAATGAGGCTCTGGCACTCCCCCACCCACCTCTTCCCAGCTCAAAAAATGTCTGGCTCCAGAGAGAAAACAGACTTCTGAATCCTCCTGGCCCAAGGATTCAAAGTAGGGGAGACCTACAGGAAGGTGATTTGCTAAATAGAATGGGGTAGAAGGTGACAAAGAAATTCCCTGGCCAAAGACTCTTCCTAAGGGACATACACTCCTAGCAAAGATCCAGGAAGAGGGGCAAAACCTTATCTGTTAAAGTCTTACTTGAGGGTGATATCACCTCCACGCTCAAAGTTCAGGTCTCGACGGCTACAGTGGGGTTCAAAGAGGATAAGAAATTTTAGGTAAGCAATGCCATGCATCCAAATATAAGCTATCTCCCCCATGAGACTCTCTTCTTCCCAAAAGTATTGGTCAAGTTTTGGTGATTGAAAGTGAGAACCAAAGGGTGAGATGGCAGGCAGATCTCAAGCACAACCTCTGTAATCATTAGTCACTTGTGTTCCAGATCCCAGGTCAGAGGTCAGGGAAGGGGAATGAAAGCCACAAGGACAGGAGATCATCTTACTTCTGGGAATCCAAAAATCCAAGGGAGATATGCATGAGAAGAGAGAGCTTCTCACAACTCTTCCCACTGGATCTGTCTTGAAGCTGCCTCAATTGTCTGCTAAACCCTGCCCTCCTTACACATCACATATTTCTCAGACTTCACCCTCGGCCTCTGTGCCTCCCCATGACCCCCCAGTTATTGCTTCTACTATCTCTCATGTGCCTACTCACTTGTTGTAGCTGTTCCAGTACAGTTCAATGTTCTCCAGGTTGGGGGCATGTGTAATGGTATTTCTATACTTTTGTACCAACTCAGAATTTCCTGACAGCTCTTCCTGAAGGAGAGACAAGGGAGAGAAATTAGGGTTAGGGAGAAAAGTCAACAGTTACTAGATAAGAGGAGGAAAGCCTCCTTCCTTCTTAGATCCTATCCCAGCTGGGGCAGTTACCTGAAGCATTCAAATCCTTGCTGATATCCTCCACTCCCTCCAGCTTCTACAATGACCCACCTGGCTAAAAAGATGTCCAAGAATCATCTCCGGAATGGAAGAGGTGAGGCCAGTTAGCTATGAGGAAAGGGCAGGTGAGACACTGCTCAGGACATTATGAGGAGAAGAGGCCCAGGCAAATCCCCAACTTGGTGGGTCCAATGACACAGCTTCACTTTGCTGCCCCATTACCCTTTCATCGTACTCCTTCAAGTTCAGAAGTCATCCAGTTATTCTGCTGGAGCCCCGCTGGACCCATACAAGAAGCACCCCCACCCTACATCTCAACACGTAGGCCCCTCCAAACCTTATGAGCTGCCCAATCCATCCAACCCTTGGCATTGGGATCAATGTTGATGAGAACAAGGCCCTCGACTGTGTCTGCGTGATTAAGCTGAAGGCAGCAGAAGGAAGGGAAATCAGAGACAGGCCATGGCCTTAGCCCCTTCCTCATTGAGATCCACCCAGTCTTGGGCTCCCCTAGGACCTGTCTCCCCTCCCTTGCAACATGTTCCCCTCCCCATAATACAAACTCTCTCCCCTCCCCAAACACACACTAGTGGACAATATTCTCCAAATCAGTCCACCAGGGGCCCTGAACTTCCTTTTCCCTCTTCCAGGCTTTTTCATCTCTTACAGCAAATCGTGACAGGATGTAGGCTCCAGCTCCAACACCAACTCCAATTATGGTGGAGAAACTGTGAGAAGGAAATACATATCTAATGGGGCTTGGTATCCATGGCCCACCACAGTGCAGCCCCTCCAAATTTCTCACCCTCCATCCCAAGGCCACAGCACAAAGGATAAAAAGTGACATTTCTTTGGGGTAATCCTGAAAAAAGAAGGTGCCAAGGAGCTAAAGATTGGCACTAGTAGTCAGTGTAGATTTCTAAAGTCTATCCCCAGCTGCCTCTTTGAAAAGAAACACCCATCGGCCCCTAGCAAACCAACCATACATGCTGTTTTCCTATGTGGCTCTTTGTTCTCAATTTTCAGGAGCTAGTTCAACTTGTTTTGTTTTAGTTCCTGGTCCTTCCATTGAAATGGGGAAAAGGAAAGTTTAGGCATGATTTGAAAAAAGACACTAGGAACAACAGGGAGAAGAGGGGAAACAGAGGCAAAGAGGTAAGTCAGAGCTCAGGGCCTCTGTGCCTAGGTAAAGCCACACCCAGAAGAGAGCCCAGGAGACATCAGCACCTCACTCTGCAGACCAAGGAAGCCTGCTTTTCTCTTCCTCTTCCCACTCTCTCGCACACACAGAGCTCCCAGTTGTCCAGGTATGTGTGCATGGAGGGGAGGGGTGGGGAGTGGGGAGAGTGGGACGACAGAGACAGGTCTATCTGGTTCCTCAGGGATTATGTCACCCCCTCCTTTTCCTCCTTAGCTTCCTGATATGAGACACCCCTCCTCGGCCTGAAGCAGCGTCCAGCAAAGACCCTACCTCTACCTTCCCTTCACCTATTAGGGTTACTCTGCTAACTCTAGCTAAGTTTCCAAATCCACTCCTTCCAATCAACAACCAAGGCAGGAGCATGGACGAGGAAGGCCACTTTCAGAACAGAGACCAAAATGGGCCCATAAACTATGGTGAACACAGAAGTCATAAGGGCCGCCTTGTGTTGGAAAGGGAACTCTGGTTTGGAGGGGTCCCCAGGACTCTCACTTTAAGTACTGCAGGATACAAGGGATCATGTCCGCAAGCTGGTCCAGAGATGGGTACTGATATCTGGGGAAGAAGGCAATATTAAGGAAGATACCCACCTGTGCCCACTCCCCCCACCTAACCCCAGTCCCCCCCCCCACCCTAAGATGCCTTATTCATCCTCTCCCCAAATCACCCTGCCCTCCCTTTCCTTCTCTCCTGGTCCAACCTTTGCACATCTGCTTTGTGCCTCACAGTCTGGTAACAGGTTAAGGACCTAATTCTTACCCCAAAGGGAACACAGGAGCCCCTTCTTCCATTCCAGGAGCATCCACATGAACCCGCACGAAGTTCTGAATAATTTCCTGCATATCCCCGAATTGAAACAGTGGCTGGAAGCAAGTTTTATCTAAAGAGAACCCACATCACCCCAAGAGTGGAATCAGAGAGGAAAGTGTCCCCCAAATCAGAACCCACCCTCTTTCTTCCATGCCACAGCCAGACTAGGAGAGAGCTTCTCCTTGATGCACCACACTGACCACCCCTCACCCTCTCACTAAGCTTTTCCCCTCCCCGCCCAGCCTCATCCCAGAAAGAAGTGGGAATGAAGTTCCTTACAGTTGAGTCCCACATCATGGTAGGTGAGTATCACTGGGCGTTTGGGTTTAGGGGTGCCATAGACAGTAAAATGGACAGAGCCATAAGGTGTCTCCACAGAATGAGTCTGCAGGAAAACAGGTCACCATCAGGTAGGAGTTAGGCTGAGAGGGAAAAAAGCAGGAGAAAGGGCTACCCAAGAATCAAAGAGCTGGGGTGGGGCAAAGAGAAGAGAAGGGAGTAGGGAATGAAAAAGAGGACAGCAAGAATTTAATTTCAGAAAAGATGACAATGGAAGATGAACTTGAGGGCCAAAAAGAACAATGAAGGATTGGAGAACTTCAAGGAACTTTGAGAAGGGAAGGGAAAGGCAGGAAAGGGGAGAAGAAGGAAAGGGAAAGGACTAGACTAGAAGGAAAGGAAGCAAAGAGAAGAGAAAGAGCCAGGAAGGGGCCCTCTTTCTCTCTCTCTAGTGGGGGGAGAGGAGAGCCCCTTCTCCTACCCTGAGTTTGCCCCAAGCTGTTACCTGTCCCTGGTCCAGAAGGATTCGGGCAGCTAACTCAGCCTCCTGAAGAGAGACATATACAGACAGAAACACACAACCACACAGGGAATCACAGGTGGAGAGACAGACACAGATAAAGAGAGGTAGGTAAAGAGAGACCAACAGAGACCAAAGACAGAAAGAGATTGACAAAGAGAGACATGGAGAGGATGAAGGTTAGTATAGTGATAGGACAAGGGCCTGGCCCCTGACTGTGGTATAAGGGGAGAGAGCATGGGAAGAGGCAGAAAAAGTAAGGGTGTGGGTTAGAATGAGGTGAACGGGTGTGGGAAGGCAAGAGGGAAGGGGAATGGTTGGAGGTCTGGAATTGGGCATGGGGAGTCAGAGGGCCTCTAATAACCTTAACTGCCTCAAGTGTCTGTCCTGGCAACAGCGGTTTCTCCTCTGTGATCTGCACCTCCTGCAGCTCTGCCATGGTGGCCTGGCAAGGAGAGGAAACAAGAAGACTGGGGGAGGTTGCCTCCACACCCCCACCTCTCCTAGAACACCTCTCTTCTCAGCACAGGACATTGCAGGGTGCAGAGGAACCCAGGAGTTAAAGACAACTCTAAGGTGCTCACACAATCTTCCTTGCACCCAGCTCCATTTTCAGGCCAATTGGGAGGAGGAGACATGGAAGATGAATCAGGCAACCAATTTTCTCCAGGCCTGCCATCCCCACTGCCTCCCCCTCCCCAAAAACCCACACCTCCGGAGTTCCCCCTCCCCCATCCTGGAAGAAATACTAGGGTGGGGCAGTAGTGCAGCTCATGTTTCCCAAGCTATATTTAGGGGCCACCCCACACTCCCAGTTAGGAAGGGGGTGAAACTTGCAGCTCAGGGACTGGGTTCTCCAAGGAAATCAAGGGACAGGGTGGTGAGAGTTCACAACTGACTGTGACCTTCAGCTAAAGCCCAAGGTCAGCAGCTCAAAATCTAAAAATGACTAGAGTTACATGACCAAGGGGGAAGGGGAAAAAAAGTGGGACCTCTATGTCCAACTATCCCAATTCCCCCCTTCCTTCTAAGGCTTTCCCTCCCAAAAGCAAATAAAGAATAAATTAGCATACACAAAGGTCGGTGAGGAGCTAAGCACCTGTGCAGTCCTGCACAGAAACGAGTCGGCAGCCTGGGGGAGGGGTCACTTACTGAGTTCCTATTGGCTAGATGCAGTTGGATTAAGGGTCAGGGTTCTTGCTCCTCCTAGCCCTGGGGTCTGAGAAAACACAGCAATGACGTGAATGACATGGGAGACAGACCCTGGGCCTTTTAGGGACAGAAAGTCTCAGCCCAGACCCAGACTCCCCGGGGTCACTAACCCTCCCCGGGTCACTAACCTTCCCCAATCTCTACCCCCGAGTCCAGGGAACAAATTCTCCTAGGATTCAACTAAAATCAATACAGGCTGGAGGGGCGGGCCGCGCAACTCGGAAAGCAGGTATCGTCCAGGATGTGGGTAGGAGAGAAGGAAGTGCTGATGTGGAAGAACCAGCGTGGCCTATGTCAGAACCTCTGGATTCTAGTCCCGGCTCTGCCGCTACCAGTGTGACCTGGCCCAGTCAGTCACTATGCGTGGCCTCAATTCCTATCTGCTAACTGGAAGGAGGAACTGGGGTATCCCCAAGATTTTATGACAGCTCTCGATTGTGGTGCAAGTAACAGAACATGACTGTTTCCCTCCACCATTTAAAAACAATCAAGAAAGCTTCGTGCCTCCGCCTCTTTCCTCCATCCAATTTTGGGGTAGGTCCCGCGAGTGGAGAAAGGGGTGGGAGGCCCGTCCCACCATCTCCTCCCAGACGCCCACCGACGGCCACTGCGGGCCAAGCACCAGACGGGAAGGGATGTGTAGTGCGGATGGAGTTGGCTGGGCCCCTACGAATCTGGACACGCTGCTGGTCGGCGTGGGGACCCACTCCGGAGCGCAGGCGGCCGCGAGTGCCCTGGACTCTGGAACAAGCTTTCGCACGCCCCTAACACGGTCCGCCGCTCTCAGAGTCCCTGCCTTTGTGCGCAGCAACCGAGCGCCCCCTCCTTGCGGGACCCTTACCCAGAGCCTTCAGCTCCGGGGTATTAGGATCGAACCGCCCCCTGGCGCGGCGGGCGCCTCCCAGGCCCTGCGGCCCCTCGCCTGCCCCTCCCCCTACCTGCTGCCGCCGCGGCCGCTTCCACCTTCACTTGCCTTTGACTATGCGGCCCGCCAGGGCTCCGGCTCCCCAAGGACCCGCCCCCGGCCCGCCCCAACCCTCCCACGGGCCGACAGCTCCCCGCGGATACGCCCCAGACCCCCAGTAAACACGCCCTCCCTTTACACCCCGCCCCAAGCTGTCTGCCGCTCAGGGAGGGGCTGGCTGAGGGAGGGGCTGGCTGGGGGTGGGGAGTGGGGGACTCTAAGGAAAACAAACTGTTGGGTGCCTTCAGGCTCCACTCGTGCTCCCTACGATATCCCTTCCAACCGGGCGGTATGAGGTGTGCGGGAATCCCTCAGCCCTGTGGGGAAGCCCCACTCCCGTCCCTCAACACCGCCCCCACTGGTGACCTGAATCTGCCTGTCGCACTCTAGCCCCTTCCCTCGCCCCCAGACTCAGTGGTGGGGGCTCGTGGGGCGGACAAACCCAGGATGCTGGCACCCTACGACTTCGACTCAGCTGGCCCGCAAACTCTGAGCTAGGATAAGGAAGGAGGAGGTGGTCGGAGATCGTAGCTGAGCAGGCGGGGGTCTTGAGGCTGGAAGGGGCTAGGTGTGCCAGCCGGCTCGGGGGTACTTCCAGGGCGTGGGAGTTCCGCCTCGTGGGCGCCCAGGGCCCTGGTACCTCCTCTGCTGTGTCCCGACGCCTGCTCTCCAGCTGCTCTGCGAGAAGTTGGAAAACAAGGAGGGGGGCGGGGAATGCGGGGGGCCGCTATAAATAGAGGGAGATGGCGGGGGTGGGATGGGGGAGGATGGACTACGGGGACTCCCGGGTCAAGGCCCCAAGGGGTGGGGGAGGGGCCAAGGACCCCCCCACACTCCCGCCCCAGGGGCTCTGACTCCTGGGTAAACAGCACCGGGGCGGAGTTAACCCTGCGCGGGTGGAATGGGGGCTTGGGAGGACGCAGTGTCCCGGGCTGGGACCCAAGAGACCCTGTGGCTTCCGCGCTAGCCCCTCCCAGGCCAGCCCAGAGAAGGAGGCCTAGACCAACTCAGCCCGGCTGAGGCTGAATCTCAGTGCTGAGGGACCGATCTCATTGTCTGCCTAGGACCCCCAGCTTACCCCCTCTTGGCTCCTCAGAGGAAAGGCGTAATTGATGTGACTAAAGGGAGTCAAAGTTATCTTAACAAAAGGAAACCAGATTGAATCTTTTTCACCTGCTCCTTCACCATGTGTCCGCCCCCTCCCAACCTCACCCCCGCCCGGCTCCGGGCCCTAGTTTCCCCAACCCCATCCCTCTTTGGCCTGATTCCTTAAGTTGCCATTTCGGGGGCTGGGCACCAGGCCAGTTGGGAACAATGGCCAATGGAACTCGAGCTGCCAACTGCAACGCCTGCACTGATTGACTCCCCAAGACCCCCAAATTGCCCTCCCCCGCTCCTTCCTGGGAACTACCACCCCCACTTACTGCCAGCCCCTCCCCCATCCAAGGAACATCAATACCCCTTTCATCCCCATTTGGCAGGGTCCATTGGAAAGAAGGAGGAGCCAAGAGGGAGAAGGAGACCCAGAGCAGGAGAACTGGTCAGGATCAAACCCAGCCTTCAACTCCCCCAAAACTAAAGGTCCCCTCTACATCCTCCGATTTAGAGCACCCAAGTTTTCCTCTGGAATACCCCCCGCCCCCGCTCCCTCCATAACTATTTGCCTAGAAACTGGCACAGAGGCTGCGCATCCTGACTCCTTGCCTACTCCCTCTCCCCTCTGAATCCCAGTTTAACACTCTCCTGCACAGGGAAAAGCCTGCTGGAATTAAGGTCATAGCTAAAGATGCAGAGGAAGAAAGAAAGATTTCACGAACCCTAGTAGAAAGGGGGAGAGAGACTGGAGTGAAACCTTTTGCCTACAACTTTCCCTGATGTGTCTAAAGTAGTCTTAGTTGGAGTGGGGGAGGGAGGGGACGTGGAGGCTCCAGCATCTAAATTCGTCTCTGGGTCAGGATGACTCAGGGGGAACCTGATAAGGGGCCTATGGGCTGGCCTGGAGAAGGTGGGAAATTTCCACTGAGATCTGTTTGCTTCCTAGACAAAGGGGTCCCAACCTATTGCAGGCAGAAGTGAAGCTGATTTGACTTTAAGATAGGATTCCTCCCTATCAGCAGACCTCCCAGACTGGCCCAAGTGTAAGTGGCCGGAAAAGGACAATCTCTCCCTCTGACCTCCTTCTTTTGGGCCAGAAGTAAATTCAAACTATACCGTCCACCAAGCAACAGTTTGAAATACCTGCTATGTGCACATCACTTGTAAAAGCTGGGTGGAATTCAAAGTGAGAAGTTGAGTCACACCCTCTCTAGAAGGTTATGACTGAGTTGTCCAAGAAGGTATAAATACAGAAAAAGTTAAGGAAAATGATGTATACTTAATCAATTGTTTAAACAGTAAGTCCTATAGCAGTAGTTTCCCATCCTTCTTGAATAAGAGATCAGAGATTTCCAAGCCCACGTGATGGTTTTAGTATTCTTAAAGACAAACCATTAATGCAGCAATACTATCAAATAAGTTTGTGCAGTTTTCTGATAATCACATCTGCATTTATAGTAACACCTACTTGGGCAAGACATATTCTTTAGTTGACCATCAGTCCTCTTTTCATATATGGTTCCCAGGACCCCCTGCAATAATTCAGAAACCCTCACCCCAGGGGACCTCAGACCACAAACTGGGAATGATTATCTTACTATAATTCAGAGAAGGAAAACTGTCCTGTGATAGGGTGAACCACCTATGAGAAATGCAGTGGTAGGGTGTGTATGGGGGAGGGAGGGGCATTCTGCCTCAGCACAGAGAGAGAATAAGGGAAAGTTCAGAGACAGAAATACACAGATTACTTTGAAGAACTGAATAGTAGCTGCCCTTAGGTGCAAGGCAGTTTCCATACATTATCCTTCAGTGCTACAAGGTAAATCTTATTGTCCCCACTATATGGATGAGGAGACTGAAGCTTAGAGATGTTTAGTGATTTGTCCAAGACCATTCAGCTAGCAAATGATATACAGCACAAATATTCAAATCCCCACCCAGATCCATTCCTCTCCAAGGACTGTGCTCTTTCCACGATCATGTAGCCTCCTAAGGATATTGCAATTAAGCCATTATGGCGTGAACTGAAAAATAATGCAGATGAGAGGTGGATGATAATTGGTGGTAGATTGGGGCCAGGTTGTACAAGCCCTCAAATGCCAGGCTGAAAAGTTGGAAAATGAAGAGCTATAGAATGTTCTTGATCAGTAGTAATGGATAGAAAATACTATTTTGTGAAAATTAATCTAATGGGAGGACTGTAGAAGAGGATTATGGGATGAGTGGGGGTAAAGCATTAGCCGTGGGGAAGAGGTCACTAAAAACCAGGGTAGTCACCTGGATGTGAAATAAGGGCTTGAATAAGGGTGGAAACAATAGGAATGAAAAGGAATGGATTTGAAAGGCACAGATAAGAATTGGTGACATTACATAAGAAGGGGAGACAAGTCACCAAATTACTCTAGGAGCCCTCAAGTTCATCCATCTACAAGACTCTGGCTAGAGAAATAATCAAAAAGAGATACCTCTGAGAAGTGTCTTTGACCTGCAGAAAGCTGTGTTAGAGTTTTCAGGGCCTGAGGTTCACCCTCTCCCTGACCTGTTTCACACTGACCTACCCAGATCTGCTACGTAACAAGACCTATTATCTTTCCATGTTGGCCCCCATATTAGAAACCATTTAAAGTTCTTACTGAGGTTGCTCTGCCAAAGTCAGTGGTATCTCCATGTCAGTGACTACCCCTGGGTCTGGAGACTCGTAAGGAGTGCAGTGTTGAACTGACACCAACCTGTCTTCATTAACCCCTTCCCTGGACTCTCCTCAGCTTTTAACATGGGGTAGAGCAAAGGGCTTGTTGACCAGGACCCAGAGGACTGCTGAGCTGGGCTGCAATGATGAGGAAAGTTGGAGCATCTGGGGAGGTCAGGTCAGCAACATGCTCAATGCAGCATACAAGGTAAGGAGACCTAAAGACCCCTCTCCCAAAGACAGGGCAGTGGTTGGGTCCAGACATGATGTCACAAAACACTGCTGAAGTCATAGAAGCTTTCTTCTCCTCCCCTTTCTGTGTCACCCTTGCTACATAGTCTCCTCAACCAGCTGGCTCCCACATATCTGCACACACATATATACAGAGACTGGAAAGGGTCAGACATCATCCGGTCACTCTTAGGTACACAAAAGTGGTGGAGAAGAGATGGTGGTGGTGATTATTCTTTTTTTTATTTTTATTTTTTATTATTTTTAGGAGGTACCGGGGATTGAACCCTAGACCTTGTACATGGAAAGCAGGTGCTCACTGAGCTACATCTGCTCCCCAATGAGAGTTGGTTTTTTTGTTTGTTTTTTAAAGATTTATTTTATCCCCCCCTCCCCTGCCCCACCCCAGTTGTCTGTTCTCTGTGTCCATTTGCTGCGTGTTCTGTTTTGTCCACTTCTGTTGTCAGCGGCATGGGAATCTGTGTCTCTTTTTGTTGCATCATCTTGCTGCATCAGCTCTCCCTGTGTGTGGCGCCATTCCTGGGCAGGCTACACTTTCTTTTGCATTGGGCGGCGATCCTTACGGGGCGCGCTCCTTGCACGTGGGGCTCCCCTACACGGGGGCACCCTTGCATGGCACGGCACTCCTTGTGCACATCAGCACTGCACATGCGCCAGCTGCACACGGGTCAAGGAGGCCCGGGGTTTGAACCCGGACCTCCAATGTGGTAGACGGACGCCCTATCCACTGGGCCAAGTCTGCTTCCTGATGGTGCTGATTATTCTGTTCTTAGGCTCCACACTACCTGCTAAGAAGGGGAAATTGATCCTGTAGCTGGGTGGTTGGATGGGAAGTGAGGGGAAAGGAATGAGAGAGCAGCAGGGTGAAGGTGGGAGTTGTTCTCTTTCTTGATTTTGATTTTATCTAAACTCCCACCCTCATTCTGCCTCAGTCCTCACTTCCCCTCCTCCCTCACCCCCAAGTCTGCCACCCTGCTACCCTCCTCCACCTCCAGTTGACCATGACATCAGAAGCAGAGAAAACATTCCAGCGGTTTGCTGCCTTTGGAGAATCATCAAGCAGTGGCACTGAAATTAATAACAAGAACTTCTCCAAGCTGTGCAAAGACTGTGGCATCATGGATGGCAAGACGGTCACCTCCACTGACGTGGACATCGTGTTCAGCAAAGTCAAGTAAAGGCACCAAAGAAGCACAGGCGTGGAGGGGGAGGGGGAGAAAAGAACAAGAAAGTTAGTGGCACCTGGAATTTCCACTCTGTTCATAGGACAGAACGTTTTCAGTGGGCTACTCTGTACCTACTGGGTTCCCTGCCCTCAAGACACTCAGTGATAGGACAGAAGAGGGAAGGGTTAAAAAGGACAGAATAAGGGAAGGGTCCAAGTGTGGAAGGTGGAGGAGTTCATGTTCCAGCATTTCTGGATTTCTGACTGCCCAGGGCCAAGAATGCTCGAACCATCACATTCTCACAGTTCCGGGAAGCAATGAAGGAGCTGGGCCAGAAGCGGTTCAAGGGCAAGGCCCCAGATGAAGCCTTGGAGAACATCTGTAAACTCATGGAGGGCAAGAATCCAGCCACCACTGGTACTACTGTGAGTGACATTTTCACCCCTAATCCTTGACCCTACTTCCCTATATGCCTGCTGCTCCAGCCTCCAGTCCTTCAATGTCTCTAGCCCCTGCAAGGGCGTAAGTATAGGAGACAGGGCAGAAAGCCTCTTGTGCACTTTTGGTTTGGGGACCGGCTTTAAAGATCATCTAGTCCTTTCACGGGTGAGGAAACTGTGGCCCAGAGTGAGGAAGTGGTTTGCCCAAGGTCCACGGCTATTTTAATAGTAGATTTGAGACGCATACCCAAGTCTCTAGTATCTGAGTCCAGCCAGCTAGGATTTAGTGGCTCTGTTGGGACACTGAGTGCTGAGGAGTTAGTGCCTGATCCCTAACTCCTCCTCCTGCTCTTATAATAAGGTCTACTCTCTGACCTCCTACCTCTTGCCCACCCTCTGTCCCCTAATTGTTCCCACTGTACTAAAAGCTCTTTACATCTGGGTTTCAAATAGGGCCTTTCCAGTAGGAGGGGCCTTGCTTATTGAGACTGGGGTTGAAATCCTCTGCAGCAGACTGGTCAGAGTAACTCCTCTGGAAACAGAAAAATCTGCCTCCCCTCCCTCCCAGCTCCCCATACATTTATGTTACACCAAACTCCACCTCCCTCGTGACTATGCGACTAGATTTGCCACAGTTTCCTGCCCACAGCTGCAAGATGCCAGAAGCATCATGCCATGAGCAGAGCAAGACACCAGCAGTGTCTAAGGTCATCTTTAGAGAAGGGATGTGACAGTGGAGGGGTAGGAAAAGGGCTCCAACTGGTTCTCTGGCTTGCAGAAAGTAACAACGGTAGGCGGAGTGGACCGGATGACTGACACCAGTAAGTACACCGGCACCCATAAGGAACGCTTTGATGAGAGTGGCAAGGGCAAGGGCATCGCAGGACGGGAAGAGGTGACTGACAACTCAGGCTATGTGAGTGGCTACAAGGATGCTGGCACATATGATAAGAAGACCAAATAGAGAGGAGCCCCATCTTAGCCTGCCAGCCCCTGACACTACATCTTCAATACCAGGGAGCTTGAGAAACAATAAACATTTGTGTGTGCAGCAGTTAATGAGTCCTGTCTTCCACCAGGATTCAGGATAGCTAGACCCAATGATGTAGAGAGAGAGAAGAAAAAAGAGCCCAAGAAGTCAGGGTTTCCAGCCACACAACCTTCATTGCCTAGCCTCAAACCCCTCAGCCATAAATTAGCATTCCCCTCAATAATTGCTTCTAAGAATGGGTTGCAGCTTATATCTGGAGATAATAGATGAACCAGATGTGAGACAAAAGTATTTACCCTCTAGTGGGCACACATTGCTAATCCACCCCCTCTACCTTCCAAAAGGTAGTAGCAATTTTTGATTTAACATACTATGACCCCCCAGATCCCCCCTACTGGACCCTTCCCTGTCCCTCTACCTTCCTCATCTGTGGTAATCCAGGTCTTGTTAGGAGAGAAGTAGAAGCCAACAAGGTTGGGGCAAGGATCTACTCAGCCTGACTCCAATTATGAGTTTGCCCTAGAGTTGGGGGAAGGGAGACTTCATTTTCAGCACCAAGCCCAGAACTGGGTTTCATCCCACCCCATGTCCCTCATGGAATGCCTGGAGCAGAAGGTCCTACTGCCTGCTAAGGGTAGCCTGGGAAGATAGTCAGTGGTGGGTGATCTTGAAGAGTAGGCATTCTGGTGCATTGAAGAAAAAAGTAATCAAATCAGAACTGAGTTCGATGTGTGTTTTTTAGCCTTTTATTTTGATATGAGTGTAGATTCACAAGAAGTTAAAAAAAAAAAAAAGGTACAGAGAGGAGGTCCAGTGTATGTACCCTTCACCCAGTTTCCCTCAATAGGTTTCTCTTCTGAAACTCATATGTGACTATGGCTAGGCCCACCTCATCCCCTGCAGTGTCACCAGCAGACCTTGGAGTTCAGAGGGTGTCTTGCGCTACTGGAAAGAAAGGGGAGCAGGAACTTTTGGGGGAAATGGATCACAGAGAAGGTAACTGGAAATTCCAATGAACCAAGGTGAGAAGGATAGAAGGGAAATAAGAGAGGGAAAAAAGGAAGCTAGGATGACCAAAGGAGGTTGTGAGTATGGGGAAGAGGCAGTGCTGAGTTTCACAGTAGAAGGAAGGATGAAAGGCCAGGTTGCCTAAAGGGAGAACCAATGATTTCATGAAGAGGAACAGATTGGGAACTGAGGGAGATTCTGGGGAGGATAAAATAAGTCTAAGGTCTCAGGGAGATTCCTATAGCTGGAGATACCCACTGTGTGGGTAAGTGAGGGTGGGCTTTTCTAAGAGAAGAGGGGAAGACTGAGAAGAGTGATGAAGATGCAGAGGTGAGATGCAGAAGCTAGGTGTTTGTTGCCATGGTATGAGCTGAGTCTGTGGGCCTCATCCAGGATTCGGTATCTGGCCCAGTGGATTGTCATTCATTGCCAACTGGCCAAAGTCAGCTTCTTTGGGTGGGTAAAACTGTCCCTTGGAGAGGGAGGATGGTGATGGGGATGTTGGTGAGGTAGTAGACAAGTTGGAAAGAGCTTAGAAGACAGTACAACTTCACATGATGGCCAAAGTTCTGGACATTTTTCTGACCTATATGGTCTCTTGGGAAGGGACCCTGCCTGCCTTGTAAATCAGGAAAGAAGCCTGTGCCAGGGATCAGAATTTTGGAAAAGGGGACAGGCTGGCCTGTGGTGACAGAGCTGAGGGAGTTTCGGAATTAAAACCCCCCTTCCCTAGGCGATGCCAATGACATCTATTGGTTCAGCATCATACTTGTGGGAGCAGAGCAGGTAGATCTTGTAGTTGCCCATGGTGCTATTGTAGTAGCAGCTGGAGGGTGGCTGTTTGTGGGCCAGGGTGCAGATCGTGATGGGGTTAGGTGTCCTGGGTGACTGTGCAGTATTCATTGTAGTTCTCACAGAAGTTCTCACTGTACTTGCAGAAATGCTGGATAATTGTCCAGGGGGCATGTATCACGTAATGGGTTCTTGGGCAATACCAGCTTTTCCTTATGCCCCTCACGTAGCCCATCAAGCCATTGCAGTAGCCATGGAAACCCCTTGGGTAATCAACCTTGGGATAGTCAGTATATAAGTCACGGAAGTTCTTGATGGCAATTTCCTTGTTAATATCCAGGACCAGAGCTGACTCTAGAGCAAGCTGGAAGAAAATGAGCCAGGCCACAGCTGGTGCCATTCCTCCTGCTGGCAGAGTTGAGATGGTTGGAGGCAAGAGTGGGCCTAGTGTGGCTGTTTGTCCCATCCCAGGAGCACCAGCATCCCCAGCCTTCCCTATGCTCCTTCCCCCAGATTCATAAGGCTGAAAGTTACCTAGAGATCATCCAGCCCAGATCCCCATGGCCCAGAGAGAGGAGATGCTTACCTATAGTCACTCAACTGCTCAGCCACCTTCAGTCATTCTACCCTCTCCCTGGGTCCACCTTAGGATTTCAGCCTTACCTAGTCCATGAGCTGCAATGCTTAAAGAATAAGAGATCCACCTGGTCCTTGAATGAGAGACCCTTCCTGCTTATCCCTGGTGCCTGGGTACCCCTTCTGGTAAAAATAAAATAAAATAAAAAACATGGATAGTGGTTGTGGGCTGAGCTGATGATTCTCTGACTGTTTCGGAGGAAGGACAGGAGCTGGAAGACGTGCTGAGCAGAGACAAGGATTTTTCTTACCTGAGGCCAAGAACAGTCCAGAGGTGAGAAGGGGCCAGAAAGATTACTGGATAAAGACAAGGAAGGAGGGAATGTCCTCTGAGTTTGAGTAGTCCCTGTTCTGAGGGGGTTGGATGGGTGGGAGGAAAGAGACATGCTATCTGGTCTCCTCCCTTCTGGTGTCATCAGAACACTTAGTACCAAAGTCTTTGTCAGAAGTCCCTAGGTTCTTGGGCTTTCTTTGATGTTTTCTCTGGCCCGTGAGTCCTGCTCCTACTGAAAGGTGAGAAGGAAAGCACCCGTCATGTTTCTGAGGAACAAAGTGCTTCTTATTCCTGATCCTTAAAGAACAAAGGGTCTGCTACTCTCTTCCCACTCACAGAAGCCGAGCAGGCCATGTATGTAGGGGCCACCCACAGGAGCACTGGGCTGAGAATCAAAGACCTCCATGTGCACTCCTCCCTTCTTCAACCTCACTGCAAGCACACCAACATTTGTCATCTGTAATCTCAGTCACTTTCAATGCACTCCTAGAAATCTATGCAGGCCCACCCTAAAGCCTCAAACTTGCCAGTTTGGATTAGACAGCACAGCCTGTGCCTCAGAGCATCTGGGCCACCTGATTGGATTCTTGCTGTTGGGTGATTCTTGGATAGTTTTTCATATTTCTGAACCTCTTTTTCATCAACATCTGCCCCTTCATCAGAAACCAAAGGCTAACTCTCTGGAGTCTATTTCTTTCCTTCCACAGGCCTCCTAGCCCTGTCTTCCTGCTGGGTGCTGTCCACCTTGGAGTCTTTCTCTTAGGAGTGTCTCATCTCCCTCCCCTGTGGGGGGAGGAAGGAAGAGTCGTGACACCAAACCCTCTGTGCTCCAAAGGCCATCATATAGCTCAGGGGGAGGAGGAGCAGAGCCATCATATAGCTCAGGGGGAGGAGGAACACCAATATGTGTTCCTCACTTCACAGCCCCCCTGAACATGCTCTTCCAGACACAACCAACTCTAGTCCAAAACTGAACCCATCCTCCCCACAAGGTGTTTCTCTATGTTCTTTATCTCAGTTTCCTCTAGCATAGTTATCTATGCTAGAAACCTGAATGACTCTACATCCCACCTATTGGGTGGCAGTATTGCATGGTGGTGAAGATAGAGTAAAACAAACCAGTTGAATCCTGGCTCTGCTGCTTATATGCTATGTACCTTCAGCCTAAGCTCACTAAACCATGAAAAGCTTTGATTCCTTCATCTATTAAATGGGGATAATACTTTCTACCTCATTGTGACCTTAGGCTTCATTAAGATGTATATAAAGAGCTCTTAGCCCAGTACCTAGTCCATGGTAGAAACTCAATATAAGCATGAGTCCAACAGTCATGAAGCTCTGACAGACTCTCCTCTCCTGGACAATACACACTCCAACTCTAGGAAGGCTCAATTCAAATAACTCATTCACATCTGCCAGAGTAAAAGTATAGCCCTCCCTTTTGTCTAAAACTGTGCAATGACTTCTTGTTTCTTACAGAATACAGTCCACACTATATCTCGTAGGACATAAGACCTTCCATGATCTGGTCCTTCATCTTTCCAACTGCATCTCCAGCCCTGCCTGCCTCCCACTTTGTGCCCCCAACCCACCTCCTATGTGGCTCATGCTATCCTGTCTGGAATGCTGCTTCTGCTCCTCCCCTTCCTTCTCATGCCTTATCCATTCCATCAAGCTATTTCATGGGAAGACTCAGCCCAAAGGTCATCCAGTCTAAGAAGCCTCTGCATTGAAGACCTTCTCAGGGGCATGTGCACAGCCAACCAAGGGAGGATAAAGCCCACAAAGGCAGGCCACTCATCTGCATCTTTCAACCTCAGCAACCTGACCCTGGCTGACTCAGTCTCTGCTTTGAGGAAGCTGACCACACTGTGATCCCAGCCTTGAACATGTCACCTCTTTCCTACTTCTGAAAGGCTGCATTTTACTCAAAGGGGAGAGGGACTTTCATGCCTCTTGGTCTTCCTCTTCATTCCCCACCCACCTACTGTCACTCTTTACTCCCCTCACCAGCCACCACCCAGGACTGGATATTGGATGACCTATTAAGCTTCTGTTTCCTCTTCTGTAAAATGAGGTGTCTCCTTTTCCTCACGCAAGAGGGAAATGAGACAGTAAGCATGAAAGTGCCTTTTAACCATAAAATTATATATAAATGGAAAACTGGATGTGGTCTCCTAGATTTCATAGCAAATCACTTTTCCCATTTTTTTCCAACTCACTTTTTAAAAAAAGATTTATTCCACCCCCCTGCCCACTGTTTGAGATCGCCATCCGCTCTCTGTGTCCATTTGCTCTGTGTTATCTCTGTGTCTGCTCTTCTCTTTCGGAGGTATCAGGAACTAAACCAGGGACCTCTCATATGGAAGAGAGGTGCTCAATCACTTGAGCCACCTCTGCTCCTTGCTTTGTTGTCTCACTGTTTCCTCTTTGTGTTTCTTGTTGTTTCATCTTGTTGCGTCAGCTCAATGTTTTGCTCATCTTCTCCAGGAGGTGCTGAGAACCAAACCTGGGACCTCCTGTGTGGTAGGCAGGAGCTCAATCACTTAAGCCACATTCACTTCCCCCAACTCACTTTTTTTAAATTTTTTTGTCTTTATTTTTTTAATGTTACATTAAAAAAAATGAGTTACCCATATACCCACCACCCCCTCACGCCACCCCTCCCATAACAACAACCTCCTCCATCATCATAGGACATTAATTGTGTTTGGTGAATACATCTCTGAGCACTGCTCCATCACATGGTCAGTGGTCCACATTATAGTTTACACTCTCCCCCAGTCCACCAAGTGGGCCATGGGAGGACATACAATGTCCTGTAGCTGTCCCGGCAGTACCACCCAGGACAGCTCCAAGTCCTGAAAATGCCCCCACATCACATCTTTTCTTCCCACTCTCTACCCTCAGCAGCTACCATGGCCATTTTCTCCAAATCAATGCTACATTTTATTCGATTGCTAATCACAATAGTTCATGAATAGAATATCAGTAAGTCCACTCTAATCTGTACTCTATTCCTCCATCCTGTGGACCCTGGAATGGTTGTGTCCACTACACATCTATATCAAGAGGGGGCTTAGATTCCACATGGATGCTGGATGCAATTCTCCTGCTTTCAGTTGTAGGCACTCTTGGCTCTCTGGTGTGGTGGTTAGCCTTCTTCACCTCCCTGTTAGCTGAGTGGGGTAAGTCAAATAAACCAGAGTGTAGGCCCAACTCACTTTTGACACCTGCCTCCTAATCCCCTAACCACACGAGGATCCCCCCCCCCGACCCCCCCCCCCCCCCCCCCCCGCACTCTGCTAATCTAGCTTCTCTTCTAATTCCCGGACTAAAATTCATCACCATGAAACTTTCTATGATTAGTCATGCTCCATGTTATTTTTAAGTAATGTTTAAAAAAATAATTGGTAAGGACAACCAGCAAGATGGAGACAAAGTAAAGAGCCCCTAGAGTCAGCTCCTGCTACAGGGCAGTTAGTAAACACCCAGGGCTATCTGGAGCTAGCTGAAGCACCTGTTTGGGGGCTCCAGGAGACCAGAAGAGCATCCTGTAACATACTTGAAGGAATGGAAGGAGGATACTGCCCATCTGCAGAGAAGATTCATGAGTAGAGTAATCCACGCCATGAAGGCTGGTGCCCATCCTCCATTGGAGACACAGTCCACCTCAGGAGCTGTTCCATGACTGGAATTGAAAGCTCCACTTCCCAAAAATGGGGGAGGAAGAGATGGTTGGGCACCAACTTCAGCTACTGATGAGTAAATTCACTGGGCTAAAGTATAATCCTGAGAACAGCTGAAGTTTGAACCTGTGCAAGTCAGAAAGAGGCCAGTAGCTGCCATCTTAACCCCATGCCTGGTATGAGGGGAAGTGGGCAGACTAAAAATTGCAATGCTGGTAGGGACTGGCTTCTTTCCATCCAGATCAGATTTCAGCTCTAGCCTAGGTCCTAGCCCCACCTTCAGCAGGGAAAAAGCTGGGGGAACCTGCTCTAGCCTCTCTGGAAAATTACCGGCCAAGCCGTGGAGGTCAGTGATGATCCTACTTTGGCAGCACAGGCTGCCCCAGGAGCATTCTGTGGCAGGAATTGGAAGCTCCATTTCCCAAAAATGGGAGAAAGAGACAATTGGCCACTGATTTCAGCAACTGGTTAGTAAATTCAGCTGGCTTTAGAACTCTAAGAACAGCTAAAGTATGAACCGGTCCAAGTTGGAAAGAGGCCAGTGGCCACCATTTTTACTTCACCCCCAGCATGAGGGGAAGCCAGGCTGACTAAAACTCACAGTGATGGTAGGAACTGATTTCTTTCACCCAGATCTGCCTGTCGCTCTAGCCTAGGCTTCAGCCCTACCTCTTGCAGGGAGGAGACTAGTGGGCCCTGCACCAGCCTATCCAGGTAACTGCAGGTACAGTTAGCTGGCACAGACTGCATAATCAGAAGTCTACCAGGGCAACTGCATCTTAGACCCGCACTGCATAGACTGCTACCCACACCTGCAGCTCCATCCCTGCCCCAGGCAGGGGAGATAGGGGTGGGAAGCCTCATCAATCTCTCTCAGCAATGACAGTCTAGGCCTGCACAACTTGGATTATTCCACACAGCTGTGACTCTGTCCCTACCCCTGGCAAAGTAGAACATTGGGAGAAACTTCATTGGTCTCTGGGGCAATGAGGGCAGCTTGAGCCTCCACAACTTATAGCACCAATTACATACTTGGCTCCTACTCCACACTGAGCAAAGGAAAAAGGGCAGAAAGTCCAAAAGTAAAGACAAAAACAGCACCCAGAATAAACAGTCTAGGAAGCCAGATGCCAAGACACCAACAAAATACAATCCACACCAAGACAGGAAGATATGGCCCAGTTAAAGGAACAAGATAAGCCTCCAGGTGACATAAAGGAGTTGAGACAACTAATCATAGATGTTCATACAAAACTTCTTAATAAAGTAAATGAGATGGCTAAAGAGATTAAGGTTATTAAGAAGACATTGGATGAACACAAAGAAGAATTTGAAAGCATACATAGAAAAATAGCAAATCCTTGGGAATGAAAGGCACAATAAATGAAATTTTTAAAACATTGAAATCATATAATAGCAGATTTGAGGAGATAGAAGAAAGGATTGATAAACTTGAAGAAATGGTCTCTGAAAGTGAACATACAAAAGAATAAATGAAAAAAATGAAAAAAATTGAACAAGTTCTCAGGGAACTAAATCACAGTGAAAGACATGCAAACATATGTGTCATGGGTGTCCCAGAAGGAGAAGAGAAGCAAAAAGGCGCAGAAGGAATATTTGAAGAAATAATGGTCGAAAATTTCCCAACCCTATTGAAGGACATAGATATCCATGTCCAAGAAGCACAACGTACTCCATCTGAAAAAACCTGAATAGAACATCTCTGAGACACATACTAATCAGAATGTCAAATGCCAAAGTCGAAGAGAGAATTCTGAGAGCAGCAAGACAAAGCAGTACATAACATATAAGGGATACCCAATAAGACTAAGTGCTGGTTTCTCATCAGAAACCACGGAGGCAAGAAGACAGAGGTATGATATATTTAAGATACTACAAGAGAAAAACTTCCAGCCAAGAATCTTATATCCGGCAAGACTGTCTTTCAAAAATGAGGACGAGTTTAGAATACTCACAGATAAACAGAAACTGAGAGAATTTCTTACTAAGAGACCAGATTTTCAGGAAATACTAAATGGTGTGCTAGATCCTGAAAAGAAAAACAGGAGAGAGAAGCCTGGAAGAGATTCTAGAAATGAAGATTATATCAATAAAAGTAACTAAATGTGTCAAAAGAGTGGTAAAAATAAAATATGACAGATAAAACTCAAATAGTCAGGAATAAACTTAACCAACAATGTAAAGCACTTGTACTAGAAAACTGCAACTCAAAAGAAATAAAAAAAGGCCTAGATAACTGGAAGAATGTTCCATGCTCATTGTTCCATGCTCATGGATTGGAAGAATAAATATCATTAAGAGGTCAAGTCTACTCAAACTGATATACAGATTCAATTCAATCCCGATAAAAATTCTACCAGCATTTTTTAAAATTGAAAACACATTATTCAAATTTATTTGGAAGGGGAAGGGGCCCTGAATAACCAGAAACATCTTAAAAAGGAAAAGCAACCATCTCCAGACTTTAAATCATATTACCTAGTTATAGTGGTGAAAACATCATGGTACTGGCATAAAGACAGACACATAGACCAATGGAAACTGATGGCTCAGAAACAGACCCACACATGTATAGTCAAGTGATTTTTGATTAGCCTATCAAACCCACACAGCTTGGGCAGAACAGTCCATTCAACAAATGGTGCTGAAAGAGCTGGATATCCATAGCCAAAGGAAGAAAAGAGGACCCCCATCTCACACCTTATCCAGAAATTAACTCAAAATGGATCAAAAACCTGAAAATAAAAACAAGAACCATAAAGCTTCTAGAGGAAATTATAGGAAAATATCTTCAAGACCTGGTGGTAGATGAATTCTTAAAGGAGATGGGAGGACTGAGATGGACTACTATTGTTTAATGTATGTAGAAGTTTTAATTAGCTTTACTGTAAAAGTGTGGAAATGTATAGAGTGGATGGTAACAAATAGTGAGTAACAGCTAGTTTATAAATGGGCATGTGGCTGAAAATGGTAGTCTAGGTATGTAAATGCCAATTGACAGAATGCTAGAGAAGAATCTAGGAACTGAATAACACAGTAAACCAAGAGGTGGATGAGAATTGTAGTTGATGGTACAGAAGCAAGAGTGTCCTTTGTGACCTAGAGCAAATGTACATCACTACTGCAGGGTGGTGGGAACGTGCAGAAGCATGGGAAAAATACAACTGGAGTGACCTATGGACCTTGGTTATCAGTAATAATATAACATTCTTGCATCTATGCCATAGATGTACTGCATTGATAATGGGGCAGTATGGAAAATGTGTGCCAAATGTACATCACAGACATCGTAACAATCAGATGATATTATTTTATCTGTAACATAAATTCCACCACACTGTGATGTGTTAATAGAGAGGTGTTGTTTGGGAATTCTGCACATGTGCATGATTGTTTCATAAGTTAACAACTTCTGTCATGAAAAATATATTTAAAAAATAATAATAGGGTGTGTTGGGGGAGAAATACACCAAATGTAAGATAAGGACTATAATTAATAGCAAGATTTTGACAATATTCTTTCATAATTTGTAACAAATATCTCATGATAATGCAAGGTGTTGGTGGAAAATCGATGTATGGGGTCCCTATATGATGTTATGCATGTTTGTTTTGTAAACTCACAACTTTTACTATACACTTATTGTTTATGTATGTTCATATATAAATGACATAAAGATAATAATAGGGTGGGTTGGGGGAAAATACTTTGGTTAGTAGTAACATTTTGACAGTGCTCTTTAATTATTAGTTTAAAATTTTTAACAACAGTGCTAGGTATTGGCGGTAGGGTGAGGTACGTGAGTCCTGTATGATGTTATATATGGTTGTTTTTTTTTGTAAGTTCACAACTCTTACTATACACTTATTGTTTAGGTATGTTTATGTATGATTGATCTACTTCAATAAATTTTTTAAAATAATAATAATTGATAGGGGCACTATCTGAAAATAATATGACAAATATGGAAAAATATAAATAAGACAGTTTTCAGTTCAGTTTATAATTCAGTAGGGAAGACATCATGAACATACAAAGTCATGCGCTAAGGACCTGGAAAGCTTCCAGGTATGGAATGAGATATGCCTTCCCATCCCAGACTGCAGTTTTGGTAGTCTGATCTTTACAATCCTATCCTAGGGGTGCTTATCCACAGGATTGCATCATCCATTCTGACATCCTTATCATGGTTTCATCTGCTTTCCAAGCCAAACACTGGTGGAGTTATTATCCCATTACACCGGCCTTTACATCTACAATTTTTTCTAGAGATGAAGAAACTAAGTTTTAGTTCTTGCTCAAGGTCATATGCTTAATTCAGTGGTTCTCAAGTGGGAGCGCTTTTGCTTCCCAGGGAACATTTGGTAACGTCAGAAGACATTTTGGGGCTGCTACTGACATCTAGTAGGCATAGGCCAGGGATGCTTGCTAAACATCTTACCTTACACAAGATAGCCCCCCACAAAAAATTATCCAAACCGTAATGTAAATAGTGCTGAGGTTGAGAAACCCTGATCTAATTGAAGGAATCCGGTTCCTTAACAAGGGCAGACGTCTTTGTACATTATATATTGAAAAGGATCGATCAATATCTGGAACTTAGAAATATTTTTGTTAAACAGATTTTGCTTGTAATGGGTGCTGGTTCTTCTGCCTGCAAAAGGAGTACTGGGGAAGTGGCTGTGGCTCAATCAGTTGGGTCCCGTCTACCATAGGGAAGGCCCTGGGTTCACATCCTGGGGCCTCCTTGTGAAGGCAGGCTTGCCACAAGCACCGTGGAGTGTCGACTCAGCAAGGTGACCCAACAAAATGGGAGACAAAAACACAGGAGAGCGCACAGCGAATGGATGCAGAGAGCAGACAGCAAGTAAGCCACAGGGCAGGGGCGAGGAGGAGTACTGATAGTTCACCACTGAAAAATACCTGAGTTATTTTTTCTGTAAAGGTAATCCTCTATATGTAGTCATCTACACATTCTTCCCCTTTCTCTTCCCCTTCTCTCTCCCCACCCCCATTAATGGTTACCATTTGTAGAACTACTGGCTAGTGTGATTGTTGCAGGCTGTGATTAAGGGAAACCCTAAGATTTTTGTCCCACGTAAGCTTACCACAATCTCAGTAGCATCACTCTTTACCCCGCCCAATTCAAGTTGTTCAAAGAGTAAAATATACAGTGGCATAGTTCCTGGATTGTCCTTGAGCATAAAGGTTTCATTCACCTCAACCTTCTTGCTATGGCTTCACATCGACGCCAGGATTGAAGTCCAGGAGGTGCATTGTCAGTTCCTGAACCTGCTAACCAACCCTGGGGTATGATGGTGGTCCCACCTGGAACTGACGTCATTCAGGAGCAAAGTGAGTGCCTTCTAATCCAGAAGCTAACTCAGGATCACTGTAATGCAAGGCACTATGCTATGTCCTGTGGGAGGTGCAAAGAAGTATAACTAGTTGTGCTTGTTTTTTGGTACTTGACAGTTTAGATTGGAGGAAAAAGATAAATACAAGTGAAGAAATAGCCAATCATTCAAGACAGAAAAGTATACATCTTGAAGATAGTAAGTGCTGTAGGAATTTAGAGATGAGAAAAATTTTCTGAATTGGGAGGGTCAGAGAAAGTTTTCCTGGAGATCATTTTGGGCCTCTGGGATGAGTCACAAAGAACAATTAAGAGTTAATGGAGGGAAGCAGATTTGGCCCAATGGATAGGGTATCTGCCTACCACATGGGAGGTCCAAGGGTCAAACCCAGGGTCTCCTGACTTGTGTGATGAGCTGGCCCACGCGCAGTGCTGATGCACCCAAGGAGTGCCCTGCCACACAGGGGTGTCCCTCACGTAGGGGAGCCCCATGCTCCCATAAGGAGAGCCGCCCGGTGCAAAAAAAAGCAGCCTGCCCAGGAATGGCGACACACACATGGAGAGCTGATGCAGCAAGATGACGCAACAAAAAGAGACACAGATTCCGGTCGTCACTGACAAGAATACAAGTGGACACAGAAGAACACACAGCGAATGGACACAGAGCAGACAACTGCAGGGGAGGGGAGATAAATAAATAAAAAATAAATCTTCAAAAAAATTTAAAAAGTTAGGTGGAGAAAAGGATTATGATCATAAAGGTATGTTTGAAAATAGGGAGAAAATCAGCCTGACTAGGGTGGAGGCACTCAGTGGGAAAAAAGTCAGATAAAGTTGGAAAGACAGTTTGCCAGATTGTGGCAGCCTTTGAATATCAGGCTAAAGAATTTATACTTTTTCTGTAGATAAATAGGGACCTGGCAATGGCTTTATGAGCAAGAGAGTGACCTAGTGAAGCGTCTCAGCCCCAGACCAGGGCCCTCTCTCCACGTCCTTGCTTGTCTAAAGGCACGGGCCTGAGAGCCAAGGATTCCATCCTTCAGCCAGTACTGCCTCCTCCAGACCCACAGCTGTTCCAGAAAAGGTCATGAGAATTCAAAGACCCGAAGTGAGTCCCACATCTGACCCCAACTTGCTGTATGTTTCACTTTCACCATCTACAAGAATAAGCCCATTACCTTTATTTATACGAGGATCAACAAAATTAGGAGAACAGAACTTGGATTTGTTCCCACTTGCAGAGAAACTGTCATGAGCTTTCCATCAATATCCAAAGGCTGTAATGGAACACCGGAAGAGAGAGGGAGGCTCAGCTCTGAAAGGTGGGCCCCAATCCAGGCCCAGCCTCCTTTCTCCCATCCTCCCCAAATCCCCTCCCAAAAGAGGCCAGAGGAAGCAGCAGCTGTTGTCCGGTGGGGAAGACAGGCAGAGGTCCACCTGGCACTGTTGGGTGTTTCACACCACCCTCCCCAACGACTTTAAAAAAACCCACAACAACACGGCAGAGGCTAGGGGAGGGGTTTGGGCCAACAGCAGTGACTGTGGCAAGAGAGAAAGAGGCTGGGACAGTTACCCCACAACCCTGCATAAAGGCTGCCTGTTTTGAAGGCCTTTCTTCTCTTTCATCTTCTCTCCCACCAGACTGTCTTCTTTCCCTTCTCTGATTTTTCTCCTCTCCCTTCTGCCAGACTCCCTGAACAGTCCTTGGCCAAATGCCCAACTTCCTTCGTGCTTCCTGTCCTCATCCCCCTTCCTCCCTCTTTTCCTCTTGCCCCACAAAGGCAGTGATGGGAAAATGGAAAAATTATCCTACCACATTCAAAATGAAGCCTATCCTGGAAACTGGATAGTTTGGGCAAATAAATAAATGAAATCACCTCCCTTATCTAAATAATTGAGCCAAAGTAGGGATTTCAGCTTGAATTGTGCAGATGGTGTACAACTCTTCAGTTTTTGTGAGCAAACCTAAACATTTACCTCTTTTTTCTTTGACCCGAGACAGTGAGACTGTACTGATTTTACTTTCACCTACTACTAAGGCAGCTTTCTGGAGAACTCAGCATAATGGAGTTGAAGAGCAAACTAGGGTAATTATAATGACAAGAAAACACAAGAGCAGAGGGCTTCAAATCGTGGTTTGGGAACATCTCACTTTAGAATTAGAAGTGGGAAGGAGTCTGGGTTGGGAATTCAAATGAGCTCTCCTCCTACCCCCACTTCTTCCACCCCTTTTATCCTACCTCCCTCCTTCCTAGCCCAGCCTCCACTTCCAGGCAGACTGACCCAAGCTGATAGATATTCCAGCCACAAAGTCTGCTTTGAACCACGGGTTTTTATCTCCAAAACATTTGCATTTCTACAGCAGGAGGGGCATAATTCTCCATCATGAAGTTCAGTCTGCGAAGATTCAGGTGCCTTAAGGCAGCGGTGACCGGCTGTCCCCACAGCCAAGGCCTCGCTGAGGGAAAACCAGAGGCTCCAGAGAGTTGTCTGTTGTTGTTTCTGATCCTCTTTTGCCATCTACTGGTGTTTCCCATCTCCATCATTTTTTCTTCTGCAGACTCCTGACCCACAGCGGTGGCCCTGCATCTACTAAAATAATATCCTTTTGGCCTCAAAATTCCATCTTTCTGACTCTAAACCCTAATCTCTGGGCCAGAATGCAAACTTTATGACAGGTTTATGGGGCCTCACTACAGTTTTAATTCACACAACAGCCAGGTGACCCTTTAAACAAACAGACGTTTCATCCCTCTGCTTGGAAGTCTTCCAGAGCTCTCATTATGCCCTGAGGAAAAGTTACAGTCCTTTCAGTGGTCACAAAGGTTTCCATGATCTTGCCTCCAGTCCTTCTCTGGCTCTCTCCTTAACTGTTCCAGCCAGCCAGGGCTCCGTGCTGTTCCTTGAACACCCAGGCACCCATCTGCTTTAAGGCCTTCATAGTGCTGCTCTGTCTACCGGGAACATTCCTCCCCCACGCAAGCACAAGTTCACTCTCTTTAAGTCTTTGCCCCAGAGTCATCTACTTCCATGATCCTTTTTTTAAATTACTGCCCACTCACCCCCACCCTTTAATATATTTATTTTTTATAGTCTGTCTCTCCCCACTGGGATATAAGTTCCACAAGGATAAGGATTTTCATCTTTTCTGTTCAGTGAACTATCCCAAGCACCTTGGCACATGATAGGTGCTCAATAAATATTTGTTGATTAACAGATGAACCTCAACTGAAATGGAATCCTCATACATTGCTGGTGGGAGTGGTAAAATGATTTCATCACTGTGGATAAGGGTTTGGTGGTTGTTCAAAGTTAAATGTAGAGTTCTTATATAGCCTTACAATTCCACTCCTTGGTAAATACACAAAGAATTGAAAACAGATATTCAAACAAGTACATAAACACACATGTTCACAGTAGCACTATTCACAATAGCCAGAAAGTGGAAACAGCCCAAGAATCCATCGACAGATGAATGGATAAACAAGATGTGATATATATATATAAAAGGGAGTATTCAATGAAAGAAGTTTGGATACATGTTACAATGTGGGTGAATCTTAAAAAATTACACTAAGCAGCAGAAACCAGACACAAAAGACCATATATTATATGATTCCATTTATAGGAATATCCAGAAACAATAAATCCAGAATAGATAAATCCATGGAGGCATAATGCAGATCAGTGGTTGCCAGAAACTAGGGAAGGGAGGAAGCGGGGGCTGCTTAAAGGGTAAAGGTTTTTTCCTTTGGAGTTACAGAAACATTTTGGAAGCAGACATAGGTGGCCACGCAACACTGAGAATGTACTAAATGCCACTGAATTTTTCACTTTAAATGGTGAATTTTATGTTATGTAAATTTCACCTCAATACAGTGGTTGTTTTTTTTTTTAAAGAACATCTATCTCAAACCTGATCTACCACCCTCTAGCATCACATAAATCATATTTGACTTCTATGAAATTGTAAAAAAAAAAAAAAAAAAAAAGAGTAGGAAATGCTGGTCATCTCAGTTCCCAAGGTTTCCCAAGCACAGAGAGAGCAGCTTCCCCCACTGAGAGTCTAGTTCCCCTGAGGCCATATTCCAGGCTCTTTGGGGTCCCCAGAGCAGCATGGACCCCAGCTCTCCACACAGCTGTAACACCACAGGAACAGAACATGGAAGCATGGGAAGGGCTACAGCGGCAATAGCAACATTTTCAATCACATACAATTGAACTTTTTTTTTCAATTTTATCTAAAGTTGGGAGGGAAAGAGTGAAGAATGAGAAGTGTTGAGTGCCTTCTCAAAGTAGTGCCTTGTGGCCTGGGTCGGCACCTGGAACTGGAGTGGTTTAAGAAATGAGTCACTGAGGAAGAGCTGAGCTTCCAGGGACAGTGCTGTATCATGATGGTGATGGCCACACGCTGTCTTTGTCTCCTCCCATTTCCTCTGAAAGAGAAACAGTATCTCCCAATGGCAAAAAAAAAAAAAAAAAAAAAAAAGGAGCAACTTCGAGGCTATTCTATTGGCTATTAAGTCAGAAAAAAAAAGCAATTCTTAAAACCAAAGTGATTGGCCCTTCCCAGAATTAGGGACCAGAGGTGCATTTAGAAGGAGATAAACAACAACTCTCTCATTTTGGGTTGACCCCTGGGTCAGGTGTTTTAGTAGAGTCATTAAAAGCATATGACCTGGTGCCAAATATAGTCCTTGAATGTGAAGATTCAGGCTTCCTCATTGCCAAACACGTTCAGGCAGGTACACTGGCTCCATAGGTATCTACTTGTTTGGGACACGTAAGAGGAGATGTGGAACCTGATTCATTTCCTGATCCAAGGATTGCTCACCAGCCCTCAGCCCACCACCATATAAAGGTAGCATAGCCCAGGCAGGCTCTGAGGGAGTTCGACGGTGAGAAGAGGCGGTCAGAGATTTGACAGTCCAGTAGTGGGTGGGAACATCCTCACCTCGCTGAGCAGAAGCAGGAACCACCACGCGAGTTCTCAGTAGAAGGTGAGACCTGGAATGGGAGATAGGTGAGGAGAGAGGAGAGAGAACGGTTGAATTCTGGGCAGATAAGAATACACTCAAGCAAGTGATAAGATGGACAAAGGAGGGACTCAACATGAAGGGGACGAGGAAGCACATAGGGGAGAGAGGAGAATGTGTGGGGGATGGAGACAAAAAATGGAAAAGAATAGGGATGTGGAAGAGATGAGGATGGGGACATGGAGGGGATAAGACATAGGGAAGGGGGATAAGGACATAGGGCATGATGAGACTTGAGGGAAAAAGGAAAGAACAGAGCAAGAGGTAATAGGGACAGAATGAAGTGAAGGAAATGGGGTCACAGAATAGGGATGGAGTCACAGTGGGTGTGGGCATCCGGAGAGGAAGGAATGAAACAGGTGAGGGAGGAAGGAGACAATAGGATGGGAAGATGATTAAGTGCAACGAGCAGATAGAGCAACTGAACACCTCCTGCTCTATCCCAGTGACCCCAGCCTTCCATTCTGACCGACTCCCCTAAAAACGATGACACCAGCCAGAGCAGGATTCTGCCCCCTGCTGCTGCTCCTGCTGCTGGGGCTGTGGGTGGCCGAGGTTCCAGTCAATGCTAAACCAAAGAACAAGACTTCAGCTCAATGGTTTGAGATTCAGCATGTACAGCCCAGCCCTCAAAGATGCGATAAGGCGATGGCCAACATCAACAAGGATGTAAAACACTGTAAAAACCTCAACACCTTCTTGCATGACTCCTTCTCCAATGTGGCATCCACCTGCCAGACCAAAAGTATAACCTGCAAGAATGGCGGAAAAAACTGCCACAAGAGTCGAGGGCCTGTGTCCCTGACCCTGTGTAAATACACCTCGGGGAAGTACCCAAACTGCAAGTACAAAGGGAAGAGCAAGAAGGCACACTACACTGTGGCCTGTAATCCTCAGAAAGGGGATGCTGGGCATTTCCACCTGGTTCCTGTGCACTTGGAACCAGTCCCTTAGGTTGCCAGCCCTTCTCATTCCCTGGCTATGCCTTAATCCCCCTTCAGGCCTCTATACCACTCTTTCCACAGCCAGGCTTGTGTGGGGGAGGCTGAAAGGGAGCTGAGGCTGTCATCTCGGAGGGCTAAGTCCCAGAGTATATGGTCTTTCCTCTTTCTGTTCCTGTTTTCCAGAAGCTTATGTCCAAGGGAAAGCCTGAGCAAGCTCAGAGGTACGGGTCCCTGCTCCATGCCTCTGTACAGCTCTCCCCTGCTCCCAGCCCCTCTTTCATGGCATAATGGCAAGTGAAGGAAACCACTGGGAAAGGGTGTGTGGATTTATAGACAGCTGTTTCTGTTCCTAAAACTAGGAGTCTTCCCCAGCTTCCACATGGTGGTAAGGAGGCCTGTGCAGAGAGAGGCAGCCAGAAAGAAAGAAGATAAAGAAATACTTTCCACATCTGCACCAACGTGTCCCCACAAGAAAGTTTTTTTGAATTTTCAGTTCAAGCTCACAGACCCCCTGAAACCTTTGAATCCATGGACCCCTGGTTAAGATTTATAAGATTTGAAGGTTTTGGGAGGGGAAAAAAAATCTTTTAAAAGCCTATTTGTAAGAAAATCAATTTCTCAAAATATTAAAATTTTCTAAAATAAATGCTTAATTATACATGAATTGAATAATTCGGAAGAGGGTTGATTTATAGTTACAATTGCAATATAAGAAATTTTCTGAACCTGGGATAGATGAGTAGACATAAAAATAGTATGCTATTTGCTTCTGAGCGGTTCAAATAAAATTTTTTAAAAAGTTAAATCTGTGCTCCAGCATGTACACAAATTGGGAAGGTTAATGTTCTAGGTTTTGAAAGATACCCTCGGGGAACAGACAGGCAATTCACTGTTGTAATTTATTTGATGGAAATATTGTAACAACTAACTCAGTGTTTCAGGTTTAGCTTTACCTAAAAGCAGCGAACATGTAAGCAAATTTGCAATAAAAAATAATCTGGATCCAAAAAAAAACAGAAATATTTTCATGTTTATATGGTCTTTCATGCCTCTCAGTGTGCATCCATATAAATTCTCTAATCCCTTGTAAAATAGATTTGATAGGGATTACTTGTCTTCTTCAGGGGTGAGAGAATTGAGATTCAGAAAGCTTAATGAATTAATTAGCCTATCTAGTTGATTAGTAGCAGAAACGGGACTTGAACCTGAACCTGGGTCTCCTTACTCAAAATGCAATACGCTTTCTATTATACCAGTTAGGGGGAAATAGAGAGACCTCTCCAGGAAAAAGGAGAACTAGGTAAGAGTTCACCCGTGAAGACCAGTTATCCTGTGTTGGCTGCAATAAATGTCATTACTTCTCCAGCCAAGCAACTCTGTTTATGAGGTGCCCCTGGGATCTTAATTCATTCTCCCTCGTCTCTCTCTCCCTCTCCAACTGCCCCTCCTCCTTCCCTAGCCCACTGCTCTTCTAACCTGGGCCCTGGGCCCTGGGCCCTGCTGGGGCTAGATCCCGGGGGGCCTGAAGGCACAGGGTAAGGGAAGTGTCCCAGCTTCATCACCCTGCTCTGGGATCGCATTTCCCTTGACCTTAAGGGACTTCCATGGCCCAGAGCCTACTTGTCACAAACAGGCTGGTGGGAGCTGCCAGAGCTTCCTTCCTTTAGATAACGATCTCCCCTGCCTCGATGTTTCGCTGGCTCTCCGCTCTGGCATTCCGCCCAAGCCCAAGTGGTTGGGTTGTGGAAATGCCATCTCCCTCTTCCCTTGGGCTTCAGACACATTTCTCCCTCTCTAGCAAGAGGAGCTGGAAAGGCTATGGCCTTATGTTGGCACAGTCCTGCTATCCCCTCCCTCCTGACTTCCTTTATTTCAGTCAGCAGACAAACTGCTGCCTACCTTACTTCAAAACCCAACTACATTTTTAAGCTTTCCAGCCCCTGCTAGTGATTCTAATTTCCTTCCCTAGACGTGGAGGGGTATTGACTGGGAGGGCACATGGGGGATTCAGAAGAGCTGAAAATGTCCTATTCTTGGTCTGAACGATGATTTATGGTATGTTTATTTTGTGACCACTCATTGAGCTGTACATTTAAGATTTGTGCACTTTACTGTAGGTGAGTTTTTAAAAATCCTCCTAAAAAATATAGCTCTTAAGTGGTATTTTAATTAACTCCAGTGCTTCTTTACTCCTAACTCAGAGTCAGAGAAGCTTTGGAGACAGATAGAATTAGGTATAAATCCTGGCTCCTTCCTAACTACATTTCTACTGAACGTCTCTGCAGCTCTGTTTCCACACAGAAAACAGGTATAATACTACCTATCAAACAGAGTTGCAGAAAGAATTAGAAATGATGTTCACAGGGAAGCAGATGTGGTTCAGGTGATAGGGCCTCTGCCTACCAAACGGGAGGACCCAGATTTGATCCCTGGGGTCTCCTGGTGAAAAAGAAGAAGAGAAAGCGTGCCTGTGTGGCGAGCAGTGCCCATGTGGTGGGCCAAGAGCCCACATGGTGAGCCGAGTGCCCATGCAGTGAGGCGAGTGCCCACATGGTGGGCCAAGTGCCCATGTGGGTGCCCATGCAGCGAGCCAAGTGCCCACGTGGGTGCCCATGTGGAAAGCCAATGTCCACATGGCAAGTCAGTGCCCATGCAGCGAGACAGTGTCCGCAAGACGAGCCAAGTGCCCACATGGTTAGCCAAGTGCCCACACAGCAAGTCAAGTGCCCGTGCAGTGAGCCAGTGTCCACACAAGTGAGTCACACAGCAAGATGATGATGCAACAAAAGAGAGACAAAGGGGAGAGTCAAGGTGAGGTCTGCAGAGACAAGGAACTGAGGTGGCTCAATTGACAGGGAACCTCTCTCCACATCAGAAGTCCTCAGGATCAAATCCTGGTGAATCCTAGAGGAGAAAGAGAAGAGAAGACAAAAGAGAGAAATAGATACAGAAGATCACACAGTGAATGAACACAGACAGCAAAAACAGCAGGGCAGGGGAGGGGGAACAAACACTTAAAAAAAAAAAAGAAATGATGTTTATAAAGCACTGGCAACATACAGAGCAAAACAAACATCCAACTCAAATCTCTTTGGAAGCTTTCTTCTGCTTGACTGGTATGCATTAGTGGGCTAGAGATCAAGCCTGAGGCAGAGTCCTGCTAGGTGTACTGAGTACATTGGAAGGATGAGGGGAGACAATGGGGAATCATAAGCAAAAGAGAAGAGCAGAACATTGAAGAACTGAAGCAGAAATGTGGGGTCAGTGAGTTGATGAGGGCATCACAGAGTCTTGAAAGTAAAGGTGCACTAAATACATGCTCTGACCAAATGCCAAGTGGCTGAATATTAAAAATCATATTCCTTGGAAACATAACACTATCAGATACTCCATCGATACTCAAACAGATCTGAAAAATTTTCCAAAATATTACTTTGTTTCATGTCTCCTAGACATTTGCTATTCTAAATGGGTGCTTATTTTCAACCTAGGTGCATAGAAAAGCAAGATACTTGGGAGCACCAGATTTTTCTCTTCACTATTTTCTTACAGCACTTCATATTCTTTATTGAGGATTTTTCTTACGGATATTTTATGGTCTTGGAGATGTTCTAATTTTTTTTTAGAAGTACCAGAGATTGAACCTGGAACCTCATACATGTGAAGCACATGTTCAACCACTAAGCTACACCTGCTCTAATAATTTTTATTTCAGTAACATATTTACAACCTAAAATATCCCCCCTTTGGCTACATGAAAATATGGAATGCTTCACAAATTTACATACCATCCTTACTCAGTGGCCACACTAATCTTCTCTGTATTGTTCCAATTTTAATATATGCACTACCAAAGTGAGCACCTCATAAAATTTTGAAGTGGCTGAAATTATGTCTTTAATGCGACCTCCAAAAATGAGAAAAATTTCCAAATAGGACTTTCTGTTGAAAGATTTATCACCTAAAAAGTATTAAATAACTAAAACTTAAACATAGTCCTAAAGTAATCTATAGTTGTAAGAGGTCAGAATCATTGTAGCCTTGAGGGAATACTTCTGAGAAGCTGGAAATGTTCTGTTCTTGGTCTAGATGATGATTACATGGGCATGTTTACTTTGTGAAAATTCATTGGGCTGTACACTTAAGATTTGTTTACTTTATTGTATGTAAATTATACCTCAATTTTAAAAATCCTTCTAACATATAGTTCCTAACGATTATTTCATTTAACATGATAAATGCCAATATATCAATAAATTCTGCAAAGTTAAAAATATGATATAATCTAATTCCCATTTTTCTGCCTTGAACTATTTGTTAAATTGAATAGTACTTGTACTATTTATTAAATTGTTATAAATACTTTTGGCAGCTGAAAAAGTATATAATGTTCTTCCTAAAGTTATCTAGCTAACACACTAGCTCCTATTGTTTGTAATAAGTCAACTCATCTTCCCATGTTTTATTTTGTTTTTAGGAGGTACTAGGAAATGAACCCAGGACTTTGTATGTGGAAAGAAAGTGCTCAACCACTGAGCAACAACCCACTCCCCTCCTATTTTTTAACTATGTGGAATTCTTAATTGTTTTGAATAATTATATGCTTTCACAACTAATTATTATTATTATAGCATTTTAAATATGCATTTGTACTTCCACTGCCTGATAGAATTGAAACATTTTTAAAAGGTCATAAGGAGAATTTCACTCCAAGTTACATCTAGAATGTTCACCAAATATTTGAGAGTGACTATTCAAGCATTAATGATGAATCCAAATGACTTCCCTTGTTGTCATTATAATGATTTAACAGATTAGATATGACAGTCACCTAGTCCTTCACATGATCTTAATCACAGCCAAGTTTAGGGATGCCAGGAATAATACTGAAATGGGCATTTGGCTAGTCAGCCTTTCAAAGACCAAAGCTAAGGTCCAAGATGATTAACAGGCTTGGGACAAATACCAAGGCTGGCTGAATCTTCATGCATCCCTTCTTGAAAACTGAAGAATGGAAAAGGAGATTGATTAATTCAAAGAGATTTCTGTTACTGGGGGTGAGAATTGGGAGAGGGGGAGGGTGTTCAGGGGAGTATTGCCCAGTCTCGTGTAAATGGCTTTAAAGAGAATTGTTTCCACCTGGATCTAAGGAGTGGCACTGCAGTCTAGTAAAGAAAGTGACCTAAAAAGCAGAACTAAGGGTGAGCTGGTTTTCCTTGGAGCTAGACTACATGAAGTGGATCAAGTAGGAGACTTATCCACATGAACCAGGGAGTACCCAAAGTTTTCACACCTGAAGTAAATGAGCCATAAATACTCTGAAGAGGGCCACCTGAATCAATGTGAAGCGAAGAGTCCAGATCTCAAGGAAATGCCCTTTTATTCCCTGGTGCTACGGCAGCAGAAAACTTACCAGTAGCAACAACATCCAGGGAGTCATCTCTTTGAGAGAACCTTGGCCTTTTAATCACATTTCTCTTATGCTCCTGGGCAGTTGGACTTCCAAGAGTGATTATAAGAATTCAGATCCTTTTTTAAGTTTTCCCTCCCCAAACCTACCTCTACTGTTGAGGAGTAGAACAGCTCTTACCAGGATGTTTACCATTTTGGACCCCAAAGTGGATAAGCTTGAGAGCTTCCCCAGGAGGCGTAGGAACTGAGAAAGTCCGCATTGCTGAAGAGCCCTTGTAGGAAGTCCATATAGTTCACAAGATATAAGGAAAGGTGTCTGGCCATTGTGAAATACACACTGTGATAGAAAGGTTTCTTGACTCAGGGAGGTGGGAGTTTACTCATCTATATAAAGGCACCTACTTTATAGAAGTATTATTTGGATTAATTTGACAATACATATGAAGCACTTAGCACAGTGTCTGGCATGTGGGAAAAGTTTGAGAGGTGTTAGCTTTTATATTTATTATAAAATTTAAACAAATTATTTGCCAAAAAAGCCCCTAGCCAAGATCAGATAAGGTTAAGGGTCAAGGTCAGGCAAAAAGAACAATATGTATTAATTTCTCTAGGTAAGGTAATTTGGAGGAAAGCAATTGGAGGGGGAAAAAAACCTATTGAGTATTTCTGTTAAGACTACTTTTTCTCCCCTTTATTTTTAAAGAAGTTTTAGATTACATAAAAGTTACATCAAAAATATAAGGAATACCGGAACACACCACCCTTTCCCCCTCTCACACTTTCCCACATTAACAACATCTTTCATTAGTGTGGTACATTTGTTACAATTGATGAACAAATATTGAAGCATAATATACAGTGTACATTATAGTTTGTACTTTGCACCGCCTAATTATAGGTTTTGACAAAATGTATAATGGCCTGTATCTGTCATTGCAGTATCATGCATAACAATTCCAATGTGTTAAGATTACTTTCCTTGAGGGAGGATTCTCTCATCTTTGCTATTCATGAATACAAAGATATGAAGAGAAGTCAGAGGATTTAGGGCCACCAACCTTTTTTTTTTTTTTTTTTGCCCCCTGACATGGCTCCCTCATCTGTCTGCTCATTGTCTGCTCTTTGTCTCTGCTCGTTGTGTCTAGTCATCGTCAGCTCATCTTCTTTGGGAAGCACCAGGAAACAAACCCAAGACCTTCTATGTGGGAGGTGGGTGCCCAGCCACTTGAGCCCTGTTTGTTGTGTCTACTCATTCATCAACTCATTGCATCAGCTCATTGCATTTGCTCATCTTCTTTAGGAAACACCAGGAACTGAACCTAGGCTCCTGTGTGGGAAGCAGGCACCCAACTGCTTGAGCCATATTTGCTCCCCTAGGCCACTAAATTTTGAGGATGTCCTCCCTACCTTCTCCAATCCAGAGAGGTCAGTTATCACAGCAATTGATGAAGACAGGGTTCTAGTGACATTTCCAACTTGGCCTCCTGAGACATTTAAATTAGTCCTTAGGCTGACTTACTATTCCCTCACCCCTACCACGGAAGACGTCTAATATTCTTCCCACCATCTGATTCAACTCCATTTCCTAGTTCATATTCCATTACTCAAAACCTCTGCTAATGCCCATGGATCATGGTCCTCCATGCTTTCCAATGGGTTGGTTACAGTGGAGAAAAAAAGCATTGTGGCCATTACTTTCTTGGCTTTCCCATAGAAATTTAGTTGTACTTATACATTTAAAACAGTAAACTGACCCTTTTGTGAATTAGTCCAAATTCCTGCTTGGGCCATGGCATTTAGCACATGATAGAACGCCACATCTGCATGGCTTTAGGGCTTTTTCAATAGGTATTCATAAAATTACAATGTTGCTAGAGACCTTATCCAGTCACCTCAGAGATCATCTAGTCCTCCCTTCCACATTTTTCAAACGAGAAAAATAAGGCCCTGTGGCCTTACACTTATTGTCCAAGATCTCACCGCCAGGCAAGGACTCAGGTTTCTTGAACTAGTCCAATGATATTTCCAAACTAGCACTCTTATTAATGGTTCCAAGTGGATTGCTGACATTTTTCACCATATGTGGACTCACAAATTAATCTGCAAATGGGCAGACTCCTGGGTCTGAGACAAAAGCATGTTTCTCCAAAAGAGTGTTTAGTGACCATGATCCTGACATGTTTGCATTTTTGCCTGTCACCTGACCTGTGGACCACATTCCCTTCCCCTAAATGCTCATATTGTGTCAGTGAGTCAAGAAAAAAGTCCAAGTTACCCAAGAATTTAACAGGAACTAGTAAAGCATGTCCCTGTCAAACCATTTGCTGACGAAGAGCTAAATAAGGACACACAGCAAGAACAAAGGCCTTCCTCTCCGGTCTGCTTCCAGGTCAGGGTGAAAACCTTGTAGAGATCCCTTTTGGTGAGCTCCACATGGTTCCGAGATATCCCAAAGCGTTTTATCTTTGGTAAGGGTCACAATTCCTTACCCTCAAAGGGGGAGTATCCAGGCCACGTTGTGGTCAGCTTGAGCCCACAGAGCACTGCTCCCCAGATTTTCCTGAGCTTTCTCTGAAGTCAACTTTCATGTAACTAATATTTATTGATTAGCCAAGACATGTCCACGGATGTTTTACATATCATCTTATAAAGTTTCATTTGTGTTAATAATGGGAGCAGTGTTTCCTGGTTTTGATGGCTCTACTACGATTATGTAGGCACAGTCCTTGTAATTATGGAATACACAGTAAAGTATTAAGGGAAAATGGGGCATCCTGGCTGTAACTTATTCTCACATAGCTCAGAAATATTAACAAGTGGGGGATCTGAGTAAAGCACATAAGGAAGCTCTGTGTACTATTTCTCAAACTTTAATATAAATTTTTTTCAATTATTTCAAAGTAAAAACATTTAAAATTTAAAAAATTAAAAATTCGTTGAACTCTTCAATATATTCTATGATATACTTTTATTTTCTATAAAAATAATGCTTTAAATTACTTCTTTCTCCCCCCAAAAAAGGCATTTTAGTAAAATTTGCACTCCAGAAAGACATCAACCTTGCAGCTTTGTGTATCCTCTGCACACATCTACGCTCCACCTGGTTTTAGTGAGGTTTTCCTTAACTCATTCTTTGTGGATTTGTATCTCTGACAAGCACTAGGTGAGAAAGATAGACAGTCATGGGGCCAGGGCATTCAGGTGACCTTTACATGTTGAAAAATGAGAGAATAGGCAGAGAGCACTTGGAACAGTAACTGGAACATAAAAAGTCCTTGGTAATTGTTAACGATTTTTGTATCATCATCATCATTGTCATCTCTGGGAGACCTGGATGCTTCACACAGGCTTGTTTGGGGAAAGTCAAAGGCATGTGAGGGGAGCCAGATGCGTCTGCTTTGATTGGGATAAAGACCATATCCTCCATCATGAGGACAGAGCCTTAGGAATAAAGGGAGCCAGTCCACCCACTAAGGCCAGGTCATGGTGAGAATGAGCACCCTGAGATGACCCCAGAATGCTACACAGTGAAGTAAAACTGACCCGGCAGGAAACAGGGTCAGCCAGTGGGAGGAGAGAGAGGCTTCCCAGAAGGAGCATGGCAACTGCGTTTCAGGAAGGGAGCCTGAGGCTCCGAGCTCATAAACCAGGATCCAGAGTATCCCATAACCATTGCCTTTAGAGCCAGGGCCCCTTCTGCAGGAGAATCCCTCTTGGAGGGATTTATGACAGCCTGTGGAAGCTTCTAACAAGGTTACTGCCCCAATCTGAGACTAACCCTGCTCTCCTGCCCTGTTTGTTGATTCATTGCCAGGACTTCAGATCGCAGGCTTACAGACCAAGAAGGACAATCAGAGAAGCCACGGTGAGGTAGCCCTGTTGTTCTCCAGTGCCGCTCAGGGAAAGGACACTGCCCTGCAGTTTTCTCTTCCTTTGTTTCTCTCTTGATTTGTCTAGCCCAATCTTGCCTCTGCCTAATATCCTAGACCTTCATTCTGTTCATTTTACTCTCATCTTTATCCTCTTCTCTCTCTCCCAGGGATATTGTTTAAAAACGGTTCACAAAATAATTGGGAAGGTAAGTATTCATAATCTCAGTATTGTTTATGAATTAGCATAATATTAAATGCTACCAACCCAGGGAATAAAGATGGGGTGATTAACTAGTCAAATGCCAGGACTTTGGGGCAGTCCATTGTTAGGAGTAAGGGCTCCCCATAGTCACCTAACCTGGCACCGGGTGGTCTACCAAGGATGGGTGAGCTCTTCGCAGAAATTTAGCTGAAAATCTGCTGTTCTGTGCCCAGGGAATCAAAATACCCTCAGCAGCCATTTCCCTCCTGAAGCAAACTTTATATCTTCATTCAGCTTGTCTGTGGGTGAATTTTACTTTAAGACTTCTGCATCCCAGTTTGTCACAGCCTTGCCAACTACAGAAAGCAGCACACAACTCTTCTCACAATGCTGCCATAAATAACTGATCACAGCAACTTAGTGCCCATTAGACACAGGACTTTCCTCATACACAACCTCTACGAACAGACCTCACCATCCCCCCCTGCTGAGGATCTAAGCCATCTCTGAACAATCTCATATATGCCCCAAGCAGAGAACCAGAAAATGGACATCCATGTCCCCCTCAGCCACTTCTAGTGATACTTGCCCACTTCTCAGGAATTCCTTTCTTCTCGAAGGGTCTAACTTTCACCAACAGGCAGCTGTTTGCATGGTGAAGCCTGAAGGACTCTTTTGGGGGTGGCACTGTAGTTTAATGACTATACTCATGGTGCTGCTGTACTTCAGACCAGCAACCCAGACTTTCTTTTCTGGCCCCCTCACTACCCATCCTGGGGTATCTGGAAAAAACTGGTCTTTGGGAGATAGTTACTCATTCTCTTCTCTCCCTCTTTTGAACTACCTTCAAGTCCTTCAGGAAGGTCTCCATTTACAGTCTAACCTGGCTTCTAGTACTTTGGTGTTTTATCTTGTTTCACAGAGCATCAGAGTCAGGAAGCATTTTAATAATTATTTAACTCAAAAATTTTTATTACAAATGAAGGGAAACTCGGAAAGCAGACTTGGCTCAATGGATAAAGCATCCGCCTACCACATGGGAGGTCCACGGTTCAAACCCAGGGCTTCCTTGACCCATGTGGAGCTGGCCCACATGCAGTACTGATGCGTGCAAGGAGTGCCATGCCACGCAGGGGTGTCCCCCGCATAGGGGAGACCCACACACAGGGAGTGTGCCCCGTAAGGAGAGCTGCCCAGCATGAAAGAAAGTCCAGCCTGCCCGGGAGCGGCACCACACATGCAGAGAGCTGACGCAGCAAGATGACACAACAAAAAAGAGACACAGATTCCCAGTGCTGCTAACGAGAATAGAAGCGGACACAAAAGAACACACAGCAAATGGACACAGAGAACAGACAACTGGGGCGGGGCGGAGGGGCACAGGGGGAGAGAAATACAATAAAAATAAATCTTAAAAAAAAAAAAGTGAAGGGAAACTGAGAAGACCAAAGTGATGATTCAGTTCAACACATTGAGTGTCCCCTGTGAGCTAACAATGTGTTTAGGGCACTATGGGGATAGAGAGGCAGGAAAGGACCTGATTCCTGCCCCAATGGAGTTTGCCATCTAGGTGGGAAGACTGGATACATGTGCAAGAGTTAAATAACAAAGGTAGAACTTAGTTATCCAAATGAGTGGTACTGAGAGTAAATGCTAAAGGAGGTTGTGTTTGGCAGGGTCCAGCCTGAGTTAGAGTTGGCCAGGAAGGTTCCTGAAGATGAAACTGAGCTACAAAAGATGGATAATATTTGAGGAAGGGCTCTTGATGAAGAGGAAAAAACAAAAGCAAATTTAAATTCATCCCTTGGAGACAAAAGGGAGACCAGTCCCTTTTGAGTTAGAATTCTAATACAATTCTAACAGAATAGAATTGTTTTAGAATAGTTGGTGTTTAAAAACAGTAGGAGAGGCTATTGATAGGAGATGAGTGGATTGGAGATGGAGTAGGAGAAGTGTTTGATGCTAGCCTGAGGAGTTTGAATGTTACCCTGTAGGGAACCACTGGAGATTTTTTATCAGAGGAATGATGTAAGTCAAAATATTTTAACAAGATTCATCCATTAATGTTATATATGCTCAATTAGACAGAGGAGAGAGTTTAGACAAGGAGGCAGTTAGGAGGTGATGAGCGTCAACAAGCCAAGTAGTGGAGAGGGAAAGAAACATATACCAGAGAACCAATAAGACTGAGTGACTTGTGTCCTTACCATGCTTTGAATATGCTGTGCCTTCAGTATGGTAGCCTACAACGGTTATGGGGATAAAAAAGAAGAAAAAGTCAAAGGAGACCATGGTGGCTTGGAGTTATATAGCCCAGAAAAACATGGTCTCAATCTTAATCCATTCCTGTGGGTGTGAACCCATTGTAAATATTAATAGGACTTTTAGATGAAGATTACTTCCATTAAGATGTGGCCCTACTGAACCAGGATGGGTCTTAATCCTACTACTGGTGACCTTATAGAGAAGTCCACAGAAAGAAAAGCCACAGGTAGCAGCCAGAAGCTGGAACTCAACAGAATCTGGAAGAGAAAGGAGTAGGTGATGCCACGTGCATTGCCATATAAGGGAAAAGCCATGGAACCCCAAATATTGCTTGATTAAAAAAAAATAAGCCTGGATTTTTTTGAAGAGATCAAGGATATAAATATGGACATTAAAGTTACTTCCAAAGAGGCCTTAGAAGGAAATAATGAATGTGCTATTGGAAACTGGAGTAAAGGTGGTCTTTGTTTTAAAGTGGCAGAGAACTTGGCACAATTGTGTTCTGATATCAGATTGAAAGTGGAACTTGAAAACAATAAACATGAATATTTATCCGAGGAGATTTCCAAGCCAAGTGTGGAAGGCACAGCCTGACTTCTCCTTGCAACTTATAGTAAAATGGGACAGGAAAGGGAGATGTTGAGAATTGAACTCATAAGCACAAAGAAACCAAAAATTGATGGTTTGGAAAATTCGGAGGCTATTCAAAATAGTGTGCTCTGAGACTAGGGCCAGAGTAGCTCCATCAGGGAGCTCCCTGAGCTCCCAGGAAGTGAGTCATCAGAGGACCGTGTTCCCAGTGAGGGTTAACTTTGGAGCCAGATAGAGGCCATATTTTCAACTGGAAGGGCTAAAAACAGAAACAGAATTTACAAGGGGGAAGTAGTTTGGGGGAAAAGTTGAATTCTCAGACAACAGAACTGACTTCCATGGAAGAATGTCTCTGGGGGTGTTCAAACTCAAAAACCACTAACTGGGAAAGTTATAGAGAACATACCCTGTATCAGGGAGAGAGACAAGATTAGAGGAAGTCTGAAATTACTTTCAGCTTTGGTATTTTATGAAACTGGGTCCATGTGAAGTGCCTTGCCTAAGGTCATGCAGCTTGTTAGTGCCAGAGATGGGACAGAACTTAGGTCTATTAACGTCTGGTTCAGTATTCTTGCCACTACACTATTGTCACTTTGCTGCTTCATTCAGGCCAAGGTAGGACTTTAAGTTGTATTCTGTAGACTAGCCAGAAGTACCCATATAAAAACAAAAGCAGTATGGATTGGCTCCAAAATTAAATAAAGCTGCATTTGCAGTGCACAGTGGATAGAGCATGGATTTTGGAAATCAGTTTGACCTGCCTCTATCACTCACTACCTGTGCTGCTTTAGGCAAGCTATCCAATCACGCCCTCCCATGGATGTTGTTTCCTAATCTGTAGAATAAGTATAAATATTCTTATCTCTTGAGGATGCTGTAAGTGAGGTGATGTTTTTAGATAGCAATAGATAGATCAATAAATAGATTGATTGGTAGAGATGCACACAGACACACACACACACACACATATTGCTTAGCCCAGTGTCAGGAACGCAGTAGACAACTGGGATGATAGTCCATCTATTTATGACTGGGTGGGCACAGGTCCCAACCAGTCAGACCTAACACTGGCTGATCTGCCATGCCAGTGTCCACAAGGTGACACTCAATAAACAGGAAAGCAGCGTGACAGGTAGAGACGACACAAACTTTGGAGTCAGACAGATCTCACTTTTAATCCTGGCCCTGTAACTACTAAATCTTTGACCTTAACGTGGGAATAGTAGTAGGGAACACATAATATTATTGTCCAAATAAAATTATACAAAAAGCACAACACCTTGGCACAGAGTAAGCACTTAAAAAATGGTAGCTATTACTTTGAACAAAGCACCTAGCACCAAGCCAAGCACATATTAGATGTTCACTAAATAGTGGTTATTAATATTGCCTTCCTCCCGCTGCTGTTGTATCACCCTGATCTGAACTTTAAATAATCTGGTGTATATTATCTGATTGCCTTTAGTAAAGTAGTGAATATCACATCAATTTTAATACCACCACACTCCTAAGTATTTTAACATTTCATCATATCACATGGAATACATAAAATATGCATTCCTCTTTCAATAACATTTTACAGAAAAGTATTTGAAAGGATTTTAAGTTTTACTTTTGAAATTATTTTACTGCAAGTAATTATTTTGTGATTGACTCTGTTCTCTCTGTAATCATGGAACTTGGAAATTCCTGTAAAAGGAGAAAATCTAACCTAAGTTTATTTTCCAATGTAAAAAACTTTTCATGAGTGCCAAATTTCAAAATAAATGAAATTGGCTTTATGTTACTTTGATAGCAGGTAAGTAAATTTTTTAAATTTGATTTTGCTGCAGACTTTTCCTATACTAAGTCAATATTTTTTCCCAATCCAAATATTGTAGGACTTTGAAACCTCCCAGGCCCTAGGCAATGAGCCTCTAGTGCTTAATGGATAAAATAACCCTGAAACTGTGGCAATTGGGAAGACACGTGATGAATGACTAGGATCAAAACACACAATCCAAAGAGCCCCTTCTCTGGGCCTCCCTGAGTGAGGCTGGCCAGCTGCAGGGCCTGCGCCTACTTGAATGAAAACATGTTTGCAACTTCATAGGATACAGAGTTAACAAAGTCTGCGGTCAGCCACCTCATCAGCCACAAATGTGTAAGCTGGTCCTCAGCTCCTGGGGCCATCCCCATCCTTTCTCTCCAAAGTTCTCAGGCTTGGGTCTGCAACCATTCATGAATAATTACTTGGTACTCCTTCCAACCCAATGGGAGAAGCTCAGAGGAAAACCTGCAGAAGAAAACCAATTTCTGGGGTGCGGGGTGGGGGAAAGGGGAGCAGAATTTGTCCCCTGGGACCCAAGTCAATTGCTTGCTTGGTTCAGAATCAATGCTTTGTTAGCTTTGTGGGAGGAACGCATGAAGAGATTTCCACTGCGGAAAGAGCAAGTTCTATTAGCACACCAGGTTTCATCTTTGGGGCATAGGGACAAACATCTCAGAAATTTCCCATTTGGCAATGTAGACACTAGGAGCCTCTGTGTTTTCTTACTGCTTTGGTGAACATTTTATCTCAAAGACAGAGAGGTCACAAATACCAGAGGTAAAGATACTAAATGGGGTACAAGACATGAACACAGCCCTGAGAAGTTAGGGTGCACAGCAAAGTTCCCCACACCAGGCATCTGCTTCTTCCTTCAATTTTTGCAATATCTTCTTTCCACCAGTTTTATAATATACTTAATATAGTTAATCATTTAATTCCAGTAACTCCTTGAAAATTAAAGTCTTTTTTTTTTAGTTTTTCAATTTTTATTTTTATTTTTTTAATTATCTTTCTTTAAAGTTAATAGAGCACATAAAATGTTACCTTAAAAAACATAAGAATTAAAGTCTTTAACACCATGTTTCAAAGAGTACTAGCATCTCTTAAAAAAATAGAAGTAAAAATAAATATAATATAATGCAAACCAGTTTTATTAAAGTCTATTCAGATATTGTTTTCAAGTAGACTCAGCCCGAAGCCTGCTATCTCTGTTGAAAAGAGAGAGAAGCAAATGTACAAAGTGTAAAAGAATTTACCTTCTTGCTCTAAGAGGAGACTTTCTTCTTGATGACATCAGGATTAGAATAGAATTAGTTAAGGCAGAGTTCATACACCACCTAAAATCGCACACAGAGACACACACTCACCACGCTCACCTCCTCCTTCCACTATGAAATATACTTTCACTTTTCAGCCTGGCACCAGATCAGAGGGACAGTTTGAAAAGCAGAAGCTGGCTCCTGGGTCCAACTTTGCTACTCATGCCACGGACTTGGGAAGGGGCCTTTAGGAAACTTCAAGGGTGCTTTAAGGCCCTTTAAGGAACTCGAGCTCTTCATCTGTAAAATGAGGGAAGATATAAAGGAGACCTTGAAAGTCTCCTCCAGCTCTGACCCTCTGTCATTCCAAGACATTCTCTAACAGGACAAAATGTTAACCATGTGTAGAACCCAACTCATCACACTGTTTTGTCGGCTGGAGCAGTGATTTCCTTCCTGGAGTGACCATTTTCCCAGCTTCAGTGAGAAACCAGACCACGGAAAAGGGAGCAATTAGCCTGACCCTGCAACCTTAATACGGATACTTTCCGAAAGGTCTGAGCTATCACGAGAGAGTGGTGTATGGACACTTGACCTATTTTTCTTCCAAGATTAGTTTCCCTTCAGGGTCTGACTTCTCAGAGTTTCAAAAAGAATCAAGGGACGGTGGAAAGTATATAGGCTTTAGAAGCAGAGAGGTCTTGATTCAAATCCTGTATTTGACACTCTCTAGCTGTGTGATGATAATGGTCCATTTCCTTAACCTTTCTGGGTCTCAGTTTGCTCATATACAAAATGAGGATAATTAAGCTCACCTCATAAACTTACTATGAGAGCTAAACATAGAAGTGTTTATTGGATACATAATAAGGCACCCTGTCTGCTGTGACTGAACAATAGAATGTCCGTGGTGCTCTGAAATATCTAGAGCACAGGAGCCCTGAAATTACTGCTTTAGGAGGTGGGATTCTTAGAAGGATTAGCAGGGCTCGTCCATGATGACCTACTCATCAGCTTGCCCCTCTCCTTCTGTTCCATCGTCCCCCTTAGGAGATATGGCATCAGCCAAGACAGAGTTCCAGTTCCTGTTGCTGCTCCTGCTGCTGGGGCTGTGGGTAGCCGAAGTGCCAGTCGATGCCAAATCCAAACACGTGGCCTCAATTCAGTGGTTGGAAACACAGCACGTGCAGCCCTGCCAAGGATGCAGCCTGGTGATGAGCCATGTCAACAAGTACAGAACATGCTGCATAAACCTCAACACCTTTCTGAATGACTTTTTCTCCAGTGTAGCATCCACCTGTCAACCTCCATCATAGCCTGCAAACACGACTGAAAAAATTACCATCAGAGCTGAGGGCCTGTGTCTCTGACCTGGGGTCAGCCTACCTCGGGGAGAAACCCAGACTCCAAGTCAAAAAACCGCAACTGAATGCATCCTTCATCATGGCCTGTGATCCTCCACAACAGAAGCATGGCCAGGTGTACCCTCTGGTTCCTGTGCACTTGGATAGTGGTGCCTAAGGCACCTCCCCCTCCCGCCCAAAGCTCTGCAGACTACCGAGTCTGACGCTGCATTTCCTCCTAAAATTCTTCACTGATCCTTATTGTCTTTGCAAACACAATTTCCCTCCCACACACCCAACTTCACCTACCCTTAATTCTTTACAGGGTGTTATGGATGTTCCAAAGATGAGAGAAGAGGGGCCATTCTCTTTAGCATTCACTGCTCCTTCCTTTGCATTCTGAGTGTCTAGCACCTCTCTCTGTGGCCCTTCTGGGGGCAAGCACTCAGAATCTCAGCGAGGGGGGATAATAAATTATGAGGTGACCTGTGGCTTATAGAATTTTGAAGACCCACTTAAAAAAAAGGGGTCTTCAAAGGTGATTGGAGGGGGAAGCAGACGTGGCTCAACTGATAGAGCATCCATCTACCATATGGGAGGGTCCAGGGTTTGATCCCCAGGGCCTCCTGACCCATGTGGTGAGCCCTGCCACGCAGAGGTGCCCCCGCATGGGGTGCCCCATGTGCAAGGTGTGCACCCTCAAGGAGAGCCACCCCACGTGAAAAAAGCACAGCTCACCCAGGAGTTGCACCGCACACACAGAGAGCTGGCAAAGCAAGATGACGCAACAAAAAAAAGAGATGCAGTTTCCCAGTGCTGCCTGATAATGCAAGCGGATGCAGAAGATCACACAGCGAATGGACAGAGAGAGCAGACAATGGTGGAGAAGGGGAGAGAAATAAATAAAAATAAATCTTAAAAAAAAAAAAGTGATTGGAGGGAGCGGATGTGACTCAAGTAGTTGAGTGCCTGCCTCCCACATGGAAGCTCTCTGGTTCAGTTCCCGGAGCCTCCTGAAAAACCAAAAACAAACAACAAGCAAAACAAATGATAAAACCAACTCAGGGAAGCCGATATGGTTTAATAGCTGAGTGCCGGCTTCCCACATATGAGGTCCCAGGTTCAATTCCCAGGCCCTGGTACCTATAAAAAAAGTGACTGGACATTTCAGAGGGATCCCAGGTAAGGGAGATTATGTAAGGAGGAAGGGCAGGGGGAATCTGTGCTCGGCAAGGGCATGTGGCTGATTTTACAGAGATAAAAGACTTTGCTGTTCTTGACTGGTACTATCATGGTAAAGTATGCGGGTTTGGAGCTTCTGTACAAAGATCCCTAAAATCCCTTCTTAACTCTGTGAGGCATCAGCCTTACCTGTCCTGCAGGTAAGATGGAGAAAAGCATCCTAAGCAGGCACAGTTTTGGAAGCACAAGCTTGATTCTACTGTCCATCCCTGGGAGAACTGCCTAGTGGTCTAATTTTACTTCAAGTGGAGGAAGGGATGCCAGCAAGATTTGGGTCCTGGCCCCCTTGTTGGAGCCCAACACCTGACTTGCTGCCTCAATGATGTGACCCAGAGCAAGAGCCTTAGTTCTCTGAAATGAATTTCCCTATCTTGAGAAATTCAGAATCAGGACCTGCCAAGAATCTTGATCTGGTCTTAAGCAGTGCTTCTCTAATTAACTTCGGGAAGGATCATGTTTATATTCAGTTTGCCACAGACCCATACTTTCATAAAATGCAATAAAATGAATTACTAGAAAAATGAAATAAAAAAACACAAAGAAAATATAATCCACAATTTTCTTATTAGTAGATTCAATGAATATGAAAGCATTTTGTCAATTTCTCAAGAAAGTTTTTCATTATTTTCTCTCAATTTCTCTACTTATTTTGATATGGAACAGCAAAAGTTTGCACGAAAGATTGCACACTACGGGCACAAAAGTCCATAGACCATACTTTGAGTAGCATTGGTATTATTCAAGAGGTAAAAGCATCATGGGTAACTGACTGTTGAGGCTATTGAAAACAGCAGACTTTTTCCTAGGGAATTCTCAAAGCTTAGGCCAGGGTACCCAACGTCAGTAACAATTCTCTGGGAATACTAAGCCTCCTCAAGCACAACACAACACAGATAACTCAGAGAAAAACATACACACACACAAACACAATATTAACATATAAACACAACACATACATGCCCACCAGTAAGTCACTTGCCTCTCCCTCCCTCTTCCACATCTGCCTCTTGCTCACACCTCCTTTCACACATTTAGAGAGATTTTCTTACACATACTGTGGCTCAGAATAAGGAAAGGATGTTTGGCAAAACATAGAGTGGCAAAGGAAACCTAGAATCCATAAATTCTGACCCCCACCTCCTTCCCTGCTTTCTAGAACCAGAGATCCCAGGCAGAGCTCACAGCAGCCTACCACATTCACACTGTCCCTCCCCAACTGCGTTTCCCCAACTGCATCCTGGTGGCCCCCTCCATCACCACACTTGCCAGGGATGACGTACTGTAGTGAGAGGAAAATTACCATTCTTCCTCCCCATTCGTTTCCCCCAGTGTCCTAGGCAGGCTCCACTTCCTCTCTCTGCACCTTAAATTATAGTGTTTCTCAGGGTCCTATTCGTGGCTTTTTTTTTTCATCTCATACTACACTCTCCTTGAATGACTTAATACACATTCATGGTTCCAACTGCTCCTGACTTACCCTCAAAAGCATATCTTGGGAAGAAGATTGGGCTCAACTGATAGAGCGTCCACCTACACATGGGAGGTCCACGGTTCAAACCCCGGGCCTCCTGACCCGTGTGGTGAGTTGGCCCGTGAGCAGTGCTGATGAGCGCAAGGAGTGCCATGCCACGCAGGAGTGTCCCCCACATAGCGGAGCCCTGTGCAAGGAGTGAACCCTGTAAGGAGAGCTGCCCGTGCGAAAAGAGCGCAGCCTGCCCAGGAGTGGCGCCGCACATATGGAGAGCTGACACAGCAAGATAATGCAACAAAAAAGAGACAGTTTTCCAGTGCTGCTGACAAGAATAAAAGCAGACACAGAACACACAGCGAATGGACACAGAGAGCAGACAGCTGGGGGGGAGGGAAGGGAGAGGAATAAATAATACATCTTTTTTTAAAAAAGCATATCTTCAGCACAGATCTCCCAGGTTCCAGGCACATGTATCTATCTAGCTACTGTTACTAGCCTTCTCATTATCCCACATTTCAACCTAAACATGATCAGAACTGAGCTCATGATCTTCTCAGCTTCCAAACTTCCTCCTCCTCCTGCATCCTCTCTCAGTTTTGTTTAGTGGAAATGTCATATCAAATCATTCAAGATCCTAATCCAGAAGACATCCATGCCAACTCATTCTTTTGTGTTTGTTTCTTTGATTTATTTTGTTTTGTTTCCCCAGTAATTCCCCATCTATCCAAGATACCATCCCAGGGGAAAGCGCAGAGGTTTAGAGCTCCTGTACAGAGGCCCCTGAAATCCTTCTTTTCCCTGCAGGTAGGAGGGCAGGCAGCACCATGAGCCTTGTCCGTCCTCTTGAAAATTGCCTGATGGTCCCAACTTACATGTAGAGAGAGGTGATGAAAGAGCAGGTTGAGCTCTGGAACCTTAGGCCTCAAAAGGGCACAAAAGTTCTTGACTTTCCTTTTCTTTTCTTTTTCCAAATATGATTGGGTTCCTAATATGTGTCCAACACGCAGTATAGCCTTGAAAGAGACTGATTTGGAGGTAGAAAAGCACACTGAAGTTGTTGCAATCAAGGATTTACGATCCAGTTTAGGAGTCAAGATTCAATGATACGTATGGAAGACTATCAAACAATGACAGAAGAGGATAATGAATCAAACGAATTCCCTAACATTTTTTCCCTCCTGTTAACTTTGCACAGAAAATGCACTGCTCTTGAAGTGTCAACATGAGTTTTTAAAAGCTTTGAGGATTCCCTAAGAAAATGCAAAGTTTCATTAATCCTGGCCTAAGGTTCACTCTCTGTTTAAAGTTTATCTTCCTGCCACATCTCTCTGTAACCAGAGTCAGCCCAGAGAAATTTCACCATTCAATATCTGTAAGAGTTGAGTGGTCCGGAAGCTCATCTGATTGTGAAAAGAATTCACAATAGAATGAATCATTAAATAGATTAGCTGTATCCAAACAAGTGGTATAGCAACCTGGGTAGGCGTTTCAGACTTCCTTGTGTAGGCTGAAGAATTAGATCAAGTGTAACTTGAATCTAGGGGCCATGGGCTGTGGCACTGGCCATTTGAAGAGTAATGACATAGCACCCACAAAACAGGGCTCAGCAGGGTGCTGGAGGCCTTAGAAGATCTGTCCTGGAAGCCTAGGGATGAAATCTCTGCTAGTTATGCTCTTTGAGCCACTGAGAACATGCTCCCAAGAAATCAGGGGAAGGGGCTCCCCAGCCATTGGGGATGGCATATTTGCTTCCTCATAGGTAAGTATGTTTTAATATCCAGATAATTTAGAATTAAGGACAGAAATATTTAAGAGAATCAAATACATAGTATTAAATATGTTTGTATTAAGGAATTTGTACATATTTGGTATTTTAGGTATTTGTAGTTTAAGAGGATTTGGACTGCTACAGTAACAGATTGGAATTGGAATTCTAATTTAAAATGGTTTAGACATCTGATTTCAAGTAGGACTTTCTTTTAAAATTAGTTTTGAACATTTCAGAGAACTTAGGATTTGTATCACCATGTTTATAAAATATTAGATTTGTAACAGTTTTTTAGGTACTCAGAGATGTTTTCTATGTTAGATTCTATGTTATGTTTTCTATGTTATATGACCAGATTACTTTTAAAGGATATGAAATACATTAAATTTATAAAATGTGTTTTCTAATGTTTAAGAGAGTTTCATCAATGAAATGTATAAGTGGGTTCAAATATTGATCAACTACTCCTTTTAAAGTGATTACTAAAATTAATGAGTTTGTAAGTTAAGCATAAAAGCTTAAGGAAGAACTGCGCTTCTGATTTGCAACTTCAAGATAGAAAACATAAATTAAAACAACCAAAAAAAAAAAAAACAAACCCAAAAGTGATCTTCTGAATATTCCTTTCTGGGCATGAAAGGCACCCTAAAGGACATTTTAAAAACTCACATGACACTTCAAGACCAGTGCATTTTCTATGCAAAGTTAGCCTTGATGACTGTAGTTTCTGTTCCCATGTTTGTTGATTTTATTGAGCCTTTTGGAAGGAAGGGGGCCACTTATGATTCAGTAGCCATGGCTCTGGCTCAGGGGCATACAGCTGGCAGTGGAAGCACCAGCTCTATCTCGCCTCAGTGCGCAAGCCTCCCTCCACACTAAACCTCCACCAGGTGGGTCACACTGGTGACTTGACTCAGGTTTCCCATTGCATTCTAGAAGAACGAGAAAAGGGAGCTGGGCTTCCCTGTCACCATTGTAGTGGTGGCAGAGAAAATCAGCAAAAGGCACTCCAAGAAAGAGAAAAACTCAGCATCCTCATTTAAGTTCAGGCTGCTCACCTAGAAGCACACACACATGTGTGTGTATGTTGTAAACACACATGTGTTTGGGGTGAGGTTATGTTTGTAACAGTAGGAATGCTTTATTCCACCAATTACAGATCAGATTCTTTGGGGTTCCAAAATCCTCATTTGGAGTGCAAATATCCTTTGAAAGAATTAAAACAAAATAACGTAACAAGTAATTGGAATCAGTGCCTTAGGTACTGGATGTGGCCTGGGAGCATTTGGAGGCATGGCACGGTATAGAAAGAGAACATTTTGTAATCAGGTTCTTAGGAATAAATGAAGACTTACAAGTCTGCTAGACGAAGGTGGGTGGAATATGGACAGAGCCTAGGATGTAGACGGTAAGCTTAGAAAAGAGGATGTCAAGAAGCTGGATATAAACTATTACCCACCTGTTTCACAGTTCTAAAGACTGGGGTAGATGGGTGGCCTGCATGCTGTTATACTTCCTACCCTAGGAAGTTCTGCTGGCGATCCATCCCTGAGGGCGTGGGGCTGCTGTTAGATATACCTGACCTTCGTTAGGTCTTAATAACTGTTTGTTGAACAAAATTTATTTTGGGAGCAAGGGAATGGAACTAGAAAAATATACAGATCACAAATCTGGTAAGTTTATAAAACAATTTCTTTTAAAAGTCTCTCTTTATGCTTAAAAATCTCCTAAGAGAGAATTTACTACCTATGGAGACAGCTTGCCATTTTCAGGTAGCTCCAAATATTGAAAGCTCTTTTACTTAGAAACTAATCTAATTCTCAGTAACTGCAGGAATTCACTCACGCAAGTCCTACTATCTGGAGCTATTCAGAATAAGACCAGTTCCTCTTCACAATTAAACTTTTAAATATTTTAAGAGAGTTTCATCAGAAGCGGACGTGGCCCAACTGATGGGGCATCCGTCTACCGTATGGAGGGTCCAGGGTTTGATCCCCGGGGCCTCCTGACCTGCGTGATGAGCTGCCCCACAGTGCTGACGTGTGCAAGGAATACCCTGCCACACAGGGGCGCCCCCATGTACGGGTGTCCCATGCACAAAGAGTGCACCCCATAAGGAGAGCCGCCCCGCATGAAAAAAGCACTGTCTGCCCAGGAATGGCACTGCACACACAGAGAGCTGGCGCAGCAAGATGACGCAACGAAAAATAGATTCAGTTTCCCAGCGCCAACGGATGATGCAAGCGGATGCAGAGAAACATGCAGCGAGTGGATGCAGAGAACAGACAATGGGGGAAGGGGAGAGAAATAAATAAAAATAAATCTTTTTAAAAAAAAAAAGAAAGTTTCATGACCTCTACCCTCCAAATATTGTCCTCATCCGACAATAACAAGAGCTATAAAATGAGTCTTACTCTTTGACCCTATAATGACACTTGTAAAATATACTAAAAATAAAAGATGGGAGAAATATATTCATGCAAATCTATTTATACTTTTATTTGTGTAACACAGAAATAATATTAATATAAATTACTCAAATTTGAGTAGCTAAATGAATAATGGGGCAAATATTTGATGCTGAAGCATCAAGTTAACACGTTATCTGAAGACAAATTATCCAAAAACTGTATCAGTGTGTGGGAATGTATATGGATAATACCATATGAAAAGAACAGAACACAAACCTGTATTTTCAAGTGGATCACAACTATAAAAAGAATATCTTGGTTTGCACATCAGCAAAGTCCATCAGTGAATGTGGAGCCTTCTCAGACTTCCTACTCCAAATGATACTTATTCCAGACTCTTCTAGTCTAGGGAACATACATCTGATCTAGAAGGCTTTACCACATTTGCTTTTAATTCTGTTCTGTGTATCTTCATTTTGCAAATATCCTCCAAAGGACAAAGAATAATTTGTGAGAACTGAATCCAGGAAGAAAGGAAAACTATACAGCCAACCCCAAGCTGTTTGGTGGTGGAGGTACTAATAAGAGACAGAGGCAATAAACAAACAAATACCTAACCAAATAGAAATAAATGCTGTGAGAAACATAAAACAGAATTACCTTATTGGGAGGGACCATGGCTGGGAGACAATATTAGACCAGGTGGTCAAGGCAGACCTTTGAGAATGCAGCACTTGAGTTGAGACCTGAAGGATATGAGTCACTTGAACTGAAAAGAATGCACCAGGCAGAAAGAAAAGAAAACAAAAGGGCCAAATTAAGAATAAGCAAGGCATGTTTGAAGAACTGAAAGAAGGCCACTGTACTGGAGGGTCTCTAGTGGCTTACCACATCAAAGGGAGGTAAGAGATGAATCTGGGGAGAGAGTCAGGAAAGGAGTCATGATGCAAACGGGAAGTCATTAGAAAAGTTGACGTGATCTGATTTGGCTATGGTGCAGAGAATGGCTTATCAGAAGGTAAGAGCGGAGCATGGAGACCAGCATAGAAACTATTACACTAGCTCAGGGGAGATGTTGGGCATGTGACCAAGACAAGTTGCAAAATTTTCAGGAGTATTGCCAATAAAATAAAATAAAAACAAAGTGAAAATTAAACAAAAAAAATAGGATTGACATATATACATTACACATATTTCTTATCATAAAATAGCCAAGGTTTGGTCTCCCAGTTTCCTTAGAAGGCACAGCTAACAAGAACATGTTCTCTAAAAGCTGTTCCTGTCCCTAAAATTCCCCTTCATTAATTCTCCCTTACCTTGAAGCATGGGACTGAAGCAGAGCCTGTCACAGTCTCCAGGTGGACCAAAAGAGAGTAGCCTAAACTCCAACCCCAAGCAGAACGGCAATTTCATCTCTTGGTGCACATAAGCCAGGTCATAAATATTGTAGGCACAGATATTTCTTTAGTTTTCCCTCATATTATTTGCCCCATTAAAAACTATATGGGGTGCAGATGTGGCTCAAGTAATAGAGCTTCTGCCTACCATATGGGAGGACCTGGGTTCAATCCCCCGGGGCTTCCTGATGAAAAAGAAGAAGAGAAAGCATGCCTGTGCGGCAAGCCAGTGCCTGCACAACTGCCCACATGGTGAGCCAGTGCCCACACAAGTGAGTCACACAGCAAGATGATGATGCAAAAAAAGAGAGACAAGGGGAGAGTCAAGGTAAAGCACAGCAGAGACCAGGAACTGAGGCGGCACAATTGACAGGGAACCACTCTCCCCATCAGAGGTCTCCAGGGTTGAATCCCAGTGAATCCTAGAGGAGAGAAATTGAGAAGAGAAGACAACACAAACAGCAAAAACAGCAGGGCAGCGGGGAGGGGGAAGGAGAAGGGGAAGGCGAGATAAATACTTAAATCTTTTGTAAAAATGGGAAATTTGTTAGGGGTTATTTTAACTATTATTTACTCTAGAGCAAGTCTAGAGAATATGGTTTTTTTAATCACTTTTAGATACTTTCAACATCAGCTATTACAAAAACAGAGTTAACATTGTGAAAAAGTAATGCAATATTCAAAGCACATATTTCATGGACTTTGACAGCTTAGATGAACTTAAAGTAGTTGAGAGGGAAGGCTCTGGAGGCAGACTGCCTGGGTTCAAATCCTGGCTTCACCACTTACAGTGTAGCTTAGAGCAACTCCCATAACTTCAATAAGCCTGAGTTTCATCCGCCAAATGGGAGTTTGATAACCCTCAAAGAATCTGAAATTGGTGAAACATGGTGAGAACTGTTTATGAATGCAGGGAAAGGACTTCTAAGCCCTGACCTATTTCCAGTCTCTAATTCACCTGATATAACCTTATCCCCGAACACACCCCACTATGCAAACAGACATGAACACACTCTTATGTATGCATACACACACTCACACTCACACATACACATACATACTTCTGGGTAAGCACCTGCATCCTTGGAGAAAGTGATATTTAAGCACTATAAGCACAATCATCTCATTTAATAAAACAAATCCTAATTTAGCATGGATGAAAATTTCAAGAAAGAAGGGGCAACAGGATCCCAGGTCCTATATTCAAACTCCCTCCCCTGCCAACTCAAAAACTCTCAGAGTCCCTTTTTCCCATGGGGACAACTAGCAAGGAGCTCCAAGAATCAGCTCCTGCTACAAGGCAGTTAGTAAACACCCAGAGATATATGGAGCTAGCTGAAGCACCTGTTTGGGGGCTCCAGGAGACCAGAAGAGTGTCCTGCAACATCCTCGAAGAAATGGAAGGAGGAGACCGCCCATCTGCAGAGAAGATTCATAAGTAGAGTGCTCCATGCCACGGAGGCCAGAGCCTATCCTCCATTAGAGGCACAAGCTGCCTCAGGAGCTATTCCGCAGCTGGAATTGAAAGCTCCACTTCCCAAAAATGGGAAGGAAGAGATGCTTGGGCACCAACTTCAGCTACTGATGAGTGAATTCAGTGAGCTAAAATATAATCCTAAGAACAGCTACAGTTAAAACCTGTCCAAGTCAGAAAGAGGCTGGTAGCTGCCATCTTAACTCTGCACCTGGCATGAGGGGAGGCAGGGCAGACTGAAAATCACAGTGGTGAGAGGGACAAGCTTCTTTCCATCCAGATCAGATTGCAGCTCTAACCTAAGCCCCAATTCCACCTCTGGCAGGGAAGAAGCTGGGGGACCTGCGCCAGCCTCTCTGGGAAATTACCGACCAACCATGAGGGCAGTGAGTATCCTACTCTGGCAGTGCAAGCCACCCCAGGAGCTATTCTGTGGCTGGAACTGGAAGCTCCATTTCCGAAAAACAGGGGAGGAAGGCATGGTTGGCCACTGATTTTGGCTACTGATTAGTAGACTTGGGTGGCTAAGGTACAGCTAGGGTGTGAATCTGTCCAAGTCAGAAAGAGGCCAGTGGCTACCATTTTGACTCTGGCCCCAGCCTAAGGGGAAGCCAGGCTGACTGAAAATCACAGTGATGGTAGGGACTGGTTTCTTTCACCAGACCAGCCTGCAGCCCTAGTCTGGGCTTCAGCCCCACTACTGGCAGGGAGGAGGCTGGCAGGCCCTGCACCAGCCTATACAGGTAATTGCAGGTACCTCTGGCTGGCACAGACTGAATAATCAGTAGTCTACCAGGGCAAATGTGGTCATCTTGGAGCTGCACTGCACAGATTGCTGCCCACACCTGCAGCTCCATCCCTGCACCAGGCAGGGGAGAAAGGGGCATGAAACTCTCTGGACAACTACAGTCTAGGCCTGCACAACTTGGATTGTTCCACACAGCTGTGACTCTGTGCCTAACCCTGACAAAGGAGAAAGTTGGGAGAAGCTTCATCGGTCACTGGGAAAATAGGCAGCTTGAAACTCCACAACTTATAGCACCAATTACAGCCTTGGCTCCTACTGCACAACCAGCAAGGGAGAAATGGCAGGAAGCCCTAAACTAAAGAAAAAATCTGCACCCAGAATAAACACTCTAGCAAGCCAGATGCAAAGACACCAACAAAAAATTACAATCCACACCAAGAAACAGGAAAATATGGCCCAGTTAAGGAACAAGACAAGCCTCCAGATGACAAAAAGGAGTTGAGACAACTAATCAGAGATGTTCAAACAAATCTCCCTAATAAATTCAATGAGATGGCTGAAGAAGTTAGGATATTAAGTAAATATTGGGGGAAGTGGACATGGCTCAAATGATAGAGCATCCATCTACCATATGGAGGGTCCAGAATTCGATACCAAGGGCCTCCTGACCCATAGGGTAAGCTGGCCCATGCTCAGTGCTGCTGCGTGCAAGGAGTTCTCTGTCACGCAGGGGTGCCCCCACATAGGGCTGTCCCATGCGCATGGTGTGTGCCCCACAAGAAGAGCCACCCCACGTGAAAAAAGCGCAGCCTGCCCAGGAGTGGCATCACACACACAGAAAGCTGATGCAACAAGATGACGCAAGAAGGGAGAGACACAGTTTCCCGGTGCCACCTGACAATGCAAGCAGACACAGAACACACAGCGAACAGACACAGAGAGCAGACAATGGGGGGGAAGGGGAGAGAAATAAATAAATAAATAAATAAATAAATAAATAAATAAATAGAAGATATTGGATGAACACAAAGAAGAATTTGAAAGCATACATAGAAAAATAGCAGATCTTATGGGAATGAAAGGCACAATAAATGAAATTCAAAAAACAATGGACTCATATATAATAGCAGATTTGAGAAAGCAGAAGAAAGGATAGGAGAGCTTGAAGAAATGGCCTCTGAAAGTGAACATACAAAAAACAGATGAAGAAAAGAATGAAAAAAATTGAACAAGTTCTCAGGGAACTAAATGACAGCAAAAGACGTGCAACAAGCATATCATGGGTGTCCCAGAAGGAGAAAAGAGGGGAAAGGGGGCAGAAGAAATAATGGTAGAAAATTTCCTAACCCTATTGAAAGACATAGATAGCCATGTCCAAGAAGCACAACATACTCGCATCCAAAAAAAATCTGAATAGACCAACTCCGAGACACATAGACACATACTAATCAGAATGTCAAATGCCAAAGACAAAGAGAAAATTCTGAAAGAAGCAAGAGAAAAACAATGCGTAACATATAAAGGATACCCAATAAGATTAAATGCTGATTTCTCATCAGAAACCGTGGAGTCAAGAAGCCTCATATATTTAAGATACTACAAGAGAAAAACTTCCAGCCGAGATCTTATATCTGGCAAAACTGTCTTTCAAAAATGAGAGTGAGTTTAGAATATTCACAGATAAGCAGAAACTGAGAGAATTTCTAACTAAGAGACCAGATTTTCGGGAAATACTAAATGGTGTGCTAGAGCCTGAAAAGAAAATACAGGAGAGAGAGGCCTGGAAGAGAGTCTAGAAATGAAGATTACATGAATAAAAGTAACTAAAAGTGTCAAAAGAGTGGTGAAAATAAAATATGACAGATAAAACTCAAATAGGAATAAACTTAACTGATGATGTAAAGCACTGGTATTAGAAAACTGCAACTCAAAAGAACTCAAGAAAGGCCTGGATAACTGGAAGAATGTCCCATGCTCATGAATTGGAATATAAATATCATTAAGAGGTCAATTCTACTCAAACTGATATACAGATTCAATGTAATTCCAATAAAAATTCCACCAGCATTTTTTAAAATTGAAAACAGGATTATCAAGTTTATTTGGAAGAGGAAGGGGTCCTGAATAGCCAGAAACATGTTAAAAGGAAAAAGCGAACCCTTAACTCCAGACTTTAAATCATATTACCTAGCTATAGCAGTAAAAACAGCATGGTACTGGCATAAAGACAGACACATAGACCAATGGAACCAAACTGATGGTTCAGAAACAAACCTTCACGTAAATGGTCAAGTATTTTTTATTAGATCGTCAAAACCACACAGCTCAGGCAGAACAGTCCATTCAACAAATGGTGCTGAAAGACATGGATATGCATAGCCAAAGGAAGAAAAGAGGACCCCCAACTCACACCTTATCCAGAAATTAACTCAAAATGGATCAAAAACCTAAAAATAAAAACAAGAACCATAAAGCTTCTAGAGGAAATTATAGGAAAATATCTTCAAGACCTGGTGGCAGATGGTGGATTCTTAAAGGAGATAGAAGGGCTGAGATGGACTACTGATGTTTAATGTATGTAGAAGTTTTAATTAGCTTTACTGTAAAAGTGTGGAAATGTATAGAGTGGATGGTAACAAATAGTGAGTAACAGCTAGTTTATAAATGGGCATGTGGCTGAAAATGGTAGTCTAGGGTTGTAAATGCCAAATGACAGAATGCTAGAGAATAATCTAGGAACTGAATAGCACAGTAAGCCAAGAGTTGGATGAGAATTGTAGTTGATGGTACAGATGCAAGAGTGTCCTTTGTGACCTAGAGCAACTGTGCATCACTATTGCAGGGTGGTGGGAACGTGGAGAAGCATAGGAAAAATACAACTGGAGTGACCTATGGACCGTAGTTATCAGTAATAATATAATATTCTTGCATCTATGCCATAGATGTACTGCATTGATAATGGGGCAGTATGGAAAATGTGAGCCAAATGTACACTATGGACATGGTAACAATCAGATGATAATATCTTACCTGTAACATATGTTCCACCACACTGTGATGTGCTAATAGAGGGGTGCTGTTGGGAATTCTGCACATGTGCATGATTGTTTTATAAGTTTATGACTTCTGTCATAAAATATATATTTAAAAATAATAATAAGGTGGGTTGGGGGAGAAATACACCAAATGTAAGATAAGGACTATAATTAGTAATAAGATTTTGAAAATATTCTTTCATAATTTGTGACAAACTTCTCACGACAATGCAAGGTGTTGGTAGAGGGTCAATGTATGGGACCCCTGTATAATGCTATGCATGTTTGCTTTGTAAGTTCACAACTTTTACTATACACTTATTATTTATGTATGTTCATATATAAATGATATAACAATAATAATAATAGGTGGGTTGGAGGAAAAATACTTTGGTTAGTAGTAATATTTTGACAATGCTCTTTAATCATTAGTTAAAAATGTTTAACAACACTGCAAGGTATTGGTGGTAGGGTGAGGTATGAGAGTCCTGTATGATATTATATATATGTTTGCTTTATAAGTTCACAGCTATTACTGTACACTTATTGTTTATGTATATGTATGAGTGATATACTTGAATAATTTTTTTAAAATTATCAACTCCTTTTCTAGGAGTTCATGGATCCCCACTCCAGCTCAATTATATTCCACTATTTACAGCTTGCTTCAGTAGAGGAAATGTAAGACATGTAAGAGAAGGTTCAGACACTCTCCACACTGAGAATAGATGAGCAGGGTTTGAGATAAGTGAATAACTTCCACAAAATCTTCTTTAAGAAATTTCCTGAGTACTGGCATCTGTAACTAGCTGCTGGGCAGCACTTGCGAAGTGGACACCAGGGGGTAGCAAAGGCTCACTCTCCCAACTTCCAGGCACTAATTATAAGGGAGCCGGGGAGTCTGAGTTCCAGTTGTTGGAAAAGAACCCTAGTTCCCCTGTCCCTCCTCCCGCTGCCCCCACCTCTGCAGGGTATAAGGCCACTGGATTTTGCTGTTCTAGGTTCTAATGTGACACTATGGATCAGAGGGCTCTTCTTCCCTCCAAGAGGGATGAGCATTTTCTCTCTCCTCCTCTTTCAGTCTCAGAGGAGTCTAGAAAGGATGGCGTTTTGCCTTCTGAGATGAGAGAGAAAAGCCAGTCACCTTGGTGACGCCCACCTCCCCTCCAGCTATTCCAGCGACTGCCCCGAGGCTCGGCTTTGGCCTCTGGCCCTCATAAGAACTGGATTCACTGGCAGGACATTTTCTAAACTCATCTCCCAGCCGCAGTGGCAAATGCCGTCAGGTCCCTCTCTGGGGACTATTTGGTTTCCCAATCTTTTCCTCAAAAGGTGAAGCCCTTTGGAAAGGCCGAGGTCGCTGCAGGGCTTCCCTGTGCTTGCACAAAGGAGGGGCATGGCATCTCCCTGCTGTGCCCATGCCCCCCTACCCCTCTTGGGGCAGGAGAGCCCCGCCGGACTTCCATTTCCCATGTGGACATGGTGGAGGATGCCCGGGCTTGTGAGGCAGAAAGGATAGGACTAGAACTTTAACTAGCCTAGCCCTTTGTCTACTACGTCTGACACCCGTCCCCACGCCATGAGTCCTAGGGGACCTGGAAGACTCACCACCGCCATCCCTCAAGGAACCACGGGTCTAGTGTTCAGTATCAAATCACTGATGCTGACTGGGGACCTGGTGCCTTCTCTCCACTAGAGAAGAGGGAGAGAGGGGAAATCGAAATGGAAGGGGCAACGAGCTGAGAACTCAGAAAAAGTCTGCTGAAGTGCATGCCCCTACACGAGGATCCTGATCCTGTTCCCCCTTCTACCAGGGTCCACCCCCACCCCTAGTCTTCACAGCTCCCTGATTTCCCCACGCACCCGCCCTCTCCGGGTTGCAAACAGGAGTCCATTGTCGAAGCCCAGAGGCTTGAGGCCAGCGGAGATGAGAGGGGAAGGAGGCGGGAGGGTAAGTCCATGGGGCGGTAGGGAAATCCCCTGTTTTCTCTGCCCTTCTCTCTACCGAGGATCCTTTCTTGAGCCCCAGATGCTGCTAAAGTCTAGCAACCGATGGGGTGGAGCGTCTGCATGAAGGGAGAAGAGGGTCCCAGGCGGTTAGAGACCGGAGGTTTCCAGGCAGGAAACCCCAGGGAATTCACGCACGGGCCAGACTCTGCAGTGTCCCAGGCGGAGGCTGAGCTGATCCCACCGGGAGCCGGGTGTGCAGCAAAGAGAGAGGCACCCTCGGCGGGGCGGGCCTCCTACGGTCAGGGTCGGGGCTCCCCACTGGAAGGCGGAGTGAACGAGGCAAGGGTGGTGGGTGAACGGGAGTCCTGGGTGGATTGATCGGTGGTGTCCCGGGAGTCGGGAGTCGAGAGCTGTGAAAAGGCTTGGTGCGGGAGGAGTCCCGGCCTGGGGTCTCGCGCAGAGGCGGGGGGCGGGCGCCGGGGGGCGGGGCGGGGCGGGGCGGCCGTCTCGACCCTCCCTGGCGGGGCCCCGCGGCCTGGGCGCCGGAGTGGGCCGAGCCGCCACCGCGGCGGGAGCTGTCCCCCAGCCAGACCCGGCGAGACGCGAGCGGCGGGAGAGAGGCGGCGGCGAGCTCGGCCCCGCCCGCCCGCCCGCGCGCCGGACGCGGCCCGGTGCAGAGCCATGGTGAGTCCCGCGTCGCAGCCCCGAAGTCCTCTCGGTCTTCACTCAGCCGTCTCCAAGCTCCCAGCCCCCGGTCCCCGACCCAGAGCCTCCTGCGCCCGCCTTTGGACTGCTGAGCACTTCTGGGACTCTCCTTCCTCCCATCCCCCTTCTCTTTTTTTGGTCTGTCCATCTGCTCACTGTCTGGCTCTGTCCCTGCCGGGTACTGCCCTCACCCTTTCTTTCTTGCTCCTCTACTCCGCCCCTTTCCCCGTCCTGCCTTTGGTCTCTCCCTAATCGACACCTCCCCATCCCCCCATCCCGGTCTCGACCTGTGCCTTCCTTTACGTGATCTTCTATCCCCATCCCCCTCCGCCTCCTGGTCCCAGCTCCTCACCCGCTCGAGATCCCTGCGGGCTGCTCCTGCAGCGGCCCTGGAAGGGGCTCGGCCTCGGGTCATGAGAACTGACCTGCCTGGAACCACCATTTTCCATCCCTGTCCCCAGCCCGGTGAGGCGGGCCCACCCATCCGGCCCTGGGGGACCGGCCACAGCTGGGGCTGGGCCTGAGCCAGAGGCATGGCCAAAGGGGGAAATTGCCGTGAGAAAGAGGGGCTGCCTTAGGGTATTGGACCGAGTGGGGAGGAGGACTCTCGGTGCCAGGGGGCGTGAAGCTTTCCAGAGCAAACTAGAGATCTGGGGAGTGAAGTGGGGGGGAGGGGGGTAAAGTGTCCGGAGCTCACGCAGCGGGGAACAGAACCGCTGCCTCAGCGTACACCCGCTGTGGAGGGCAGGGAGCACGGGCGGGAGATCCCTCAGGGGCTAGGGAACCTTGAAGGCAGCAGCTCAGGGCACAGGAAGCAGGAGGACTCATCAACTGGAGTGGATACTTTCCTGGGAACTTTCACTCCAGGAGTTCTGTCTGAAAAACCATTGCAGGGAGGAGTGGGCACTGCCAGGGAGGGTTCCCACTGCAAGTGGCAGGGGCGCGGCTTGGCCAAGGGGACGCTTACTGCAGAGAATGGAGATGGGGGAGAGGCCCTGCCAGGGGGCTCTCATCGTAGGGACTGGAGGAGGGGGGAAGCTCTACCAGGGCCATTCTCTTTACAGAGGGAAGGGCACCTCTGGCAAGGAGGCTGGACCAAGAAGGAGGCTCCGGGCCAGGGAGAGCTGACTCGTCTCTCTGGTCTCTTCTTTGGTCTGGCCGACAGAAGGTCCCCCTCTCTGTACTCCCGCCCACCGCCTCCCGCCCCAGACCTCTCCTCCCCTCCCGCCGCTGCAGCTTCCTGTGGCTGAGACTCTCCGCTCAGCCATGAGCTCACCGCCTCTAATGGGTTGCAGCTGCCTGGCTGCTCAAGCTCTAACTCCCCCCTGCCGGCCTTGGGGCCTATGGCCCACTCGGCCTCACCCCCGCCCATCTCCACCCACCCACGCTCACAGCACCCGCCGGGTCCCCGGAACACTGGGGGTCTGTCTACTCGCCCACACACCTTGGCCGGGTCGCTGTGCTGACGCACAGAATGTCCTTCTCTGGAGTGGCTGCTCCAGCTTCTCAGACTGTGGGGATAGGCCGACAACTCTGGCTAGCCAGGGACTCAGAGGAACATCTGCCAGTTTGTCTTCAGGGTACAGGCAGGGCCTCAGGGGGAGGATAGAGAACTAGGTAAACATAGCCCTGAGCATCCCCTTCCCTATTTACAGCAAAGGTCTGGTAAAAGAACTTCAAAGGCCATCTTGAAAGAGAAATAAATTTGCAAAGGAATGGCTATGGCCGGAGGAGTGGCAGTTTGGGGTAGGATGGGGAAAGTGTTCCTCCTCTCAGTTCAGTTTGGGAGAGGGGTCTGGATGAAGCAGGGCTGAGCTTGGTGAGAGGCTGGCTCCAGGCTGAGGTTGGCAGAGAGAGGTCCTATTGGAATCAGAAAAGATTTCAGTTCTAATGCATACCATCACCGCCTCCTACTTCCTTTCCCACATGTTTTGTGACTTTTTCCTCTTTCTGCATCCCCACCCAGTTCTTTGTAACCCATCCCACATGCTCCAAAGAATGGATGATTGCTTTGGAGCCATTCTGGGAGAAGAGTGCTGGAAAGACCCACAATAGTCACAGACAGCCCTTCCGTCCTCCTGCTCCCCACTCACCTACTATCTCTAGGATATGAATGTTCATGGTAGGTAGCGAGCCCTGGGAGAAGCTACAGGTTGGCTGTGTGAAGGTCCCCCAGGCTCCAGAGTTCTCAGCCATCACCTTAGTCCCCTGATGACCCTTCCCAGGAAGGCCTATGCAATCACCCCGATTCACAAGAACCAAGAATGGTTCTGCTCAGAAGCGTTCACAACACATTCTCCTGGGATCACCAAAAGTGGAGACTCCAGAACGTGGGTGTAGAGTGCACGGCTAGGCCTGTGCCCCACGACTGACCTAGCCCCACAGCTCCCGTCACATCTCATTTGGTCAGCATTTCCCTACTGCCTGTTCTGTGCATTGTTCGGTGGGGCCACTTGGGAACACAGCCACTCCCACGCCAGTACATCCCACAGGAGCCAGGCTCGGATGGTCTATACCCTTGTTCTCTCTCTCCTAGGAGCCTGAGCCAGTGGAGGACTGTGTGCAGAGCACACTCGCCGCCCTGTACCCGCCTTTCGAGGCAACAGCCCCCACTCTTTTGGGCCAGGTGTTCCAGGTGGTGGAGAGGACTTATCGGGAGGATGCATTGAGGTACACGCTGGACTTCCTGGTGCCAGCCAAGCACCTACTTGCCAAAGTCCAGCAGGAAGCCTGTGTGAGTGGCTACACATCCCTAGTCTACCTCCCCTGAGAACAACTGCCTCAAGTCAGAGCAGGGGTTCTTAACCGTTTTTGTCATGGACCCCTTTGCCAGTCATGTGAAAACCACAGACTCCTTATTAACTCCACACTATACTGTGTATTATTTGATAAATATGTCACACCTGCACCAACACATCCCCACAAGAATATTGTTGTTGTTTTTGTTTGTTTGTTTTTAATTTCAGTTTGAGCTTATGGACCCTTGTTAAGAACCCCTGCTCTAGACACTAGCCAGGCTGACTAATTTCCTCCCCACTCTGAAGTGCAGCCTCCCCTAATACTGGTTATGCCAGAGGTAATTAAGCCTCATTCACTGATGTCCCTCAAACCTTGACCCTCAGAAGCACTGATCTCTGTTACTAACTCAAATACGAACACACATACACTCAGAGACACTTATCTTCCCCAAAAATTGATTCCTAAGAAACACTGGTTCACAAAGATTCTGACCCTCCAGACCCAATTCCAAACATTTTCCCCCTTCATCTCAGTTGCTTCAGATACTAACTCCCCCAGACATGACTCAAGAGAGATCCTTCACTTCTATAGATACAAAGACCCAAGTGGATGGCATCAATGACCATGTCTGTAATGACTCAGTTCTTGCCCTCCCACCCATGACTAACCTCCTAGAGAGTGCCACCACCAGAAGCTGACCAGTCCCAAATCCCTTCTTTTCTGTTGCATGAACACCCCAAGATATTCCCTCCTGCTCCCCTGGGATTATAACCCACGGGTCCCAAGGCCAACCCCACCTACAGCAGTCCTATTCTAACTGCCCATTCCTGCTGGTCTCATCAGCAAAGTCTTGAGCACAGCTTCTCTCCTCTCCCCTCAGGCCCAGTACAGCGGTTTCCTCTTCTTCCATGAGGGCTGGCCTCTCTGCCTGCACGAGCAGGTGGTGATACAGCTGGCAGCCCTGCCCTGGCAGCTGCTGCGCCCGGGAGACTTCTACCTGCAAGTAGTGCCCTCAGCGGCCCAAGCACCCCGCCTGGCACTGAAGTGCCTGGCCCCAGGGGGTGGGCGGGTGCAAGAGCTGCCTGTGCCCAATGAGGCCTGTGCCTACCTGTTTACACCTGAGTGGCTACAAGGCATCAACAAGGACCGGCCAACAGGCCACCTCAGTACCTGCCTACTGTCCGCACCCTCTGGGATTCAGCGGCTACCCTGGGCTGAACTCATCTGCCCACGATTTGTGCACAAAGGGGGCCTCATGGTTGGACACCAGCCAAGCACGCTGCCCCCAGAATTGCCCTCTGGACCTTCAGGGCTCCCCAGCCCTCCCCTCCCAGAGGAGACCTTAGGTACCCGGAGTCCCGGGGATGGGCACAATGCCCCTGCTGAAGGACCTGAGGGCGAGTATGTGGAGCTGCTGGAGGTGACACTGCCTGTGAGGGGGAGCCCCACAGATGCTGAGGGCTCCTCTGGTCTCTCCAGGACCCGGACGGTACCCACCCGGAAGGGTGTTGGAGGGAAGGGCAGGCACCGGAGGCACCGGGCATGGATGCACCAGAAGGGCCTGGGACCTCAGGACCAGGATGGGGCACGCCCGTCCGGGGAGGGGAGCAGTGCCGGAGCCACCCACGGGTCTCCCCTGGGAGCTGAGGCTCTCCCAGAGGCAGCAGTCCTGGATATGTGTGAGCCCCCAGCAGCGGCCCTGGGGGAGGCTTCTGAATCTTGTCCACTGAGGCCAGTGGAGGTTGGGGGAGGATCAGGCCAGGGAGTTGAGGGACCACCTGGCACCCCTCGGAGAACAGGCAAAGGAAACAGGAGAAAGAAGCGAGCTGCAGGCAGAGTAGCTCTCAGCCAAGGAGGGGATGGTACCCCACTGAGTCCCCGGGACAAGGAAGAGACCGGGCAGCAGGAAGCCCTTGCCAGTCTGCCTTCACCAAATGAACACGAGCTGCTAGAATGTAGCCTGGTTAAGGAGAAGCATGAAGGCTCAGGGAAGTCAGAGTCTGAGCCAAAAGAGGACCTGAAACCAAGAGAGGAAGAAGAACCTCAGCCCCCACAGGCCTGTTGGCCTACAGAAGAGAAGGCTCAAGAGACAGAGCAGGAGGCATCAAGCCTAGGGCATATGGCAGGTGAGAGAACACTCAGGCCAGTGGGGCGAGGGCCAGAGCACACTGGTCCTAAGGAGAAGGCTGCAGGAGGAGCAGGAGGGGGCAGAAGAGCTGGACACCCTCGCTCCACGCCCATGGCTCTTCCTGTGTCTGTGCAGGACCCACAGGCCCAGAGGGGCTCCCATCTGACTCCCTAACACCACACCTGGAGACTGTGCAAGAAGCAAGAGGGGACAGCATCCCAGAAAAGGTCCCTCCAGTCTCCATCTCTGATGACCCTGATGTACCTTGGGACTTGATGGCATCTGGATTCCTCATCCTGACTGGTCAGTGGGCATCAGTGGGTGAAGGGAAAGGGGATCAGGGAGAGAGGAGCAATTGAGGTGGGCTTGGGTGGGAAGCAGGGTGGATGGGGGCAGCCAAGGACTGCCCCCAGCCAGGACAGCCTGGCCATTTTGTGTCCTCAGGAGGGGTGGACCAGAGTGGGCGAGCTCTGCTGACCATTACCCCACCGTGCCCTCCTGAGGAGCCCCCACCCTCCCGAGACATGCTGAGCACTGCTCTTCATTACTTCCACTCACTGCTCAGGTAACTGAGGCACCTCCTGGGTCATGAGGACCCTGACCTCCTCTCTCTTCAGAGCACTGACCTCTAGGACGCCTGCTTGTTCACTCTCGGATTTTCAAGCCATTGACCCCTGACCTCACTGACCCCTGACCACCAATAATATCTTCAACAATCCTCAAAAACACCTGACTTTCATTATCCTAACTCTCTATCTAGATGATTGGGACATTGATCCACTCATGCAACAAGTATTTGAGCACCAAGTACCTGTGAGGTATCATCCTAAGTAGAGTCATTTCATTCATACCCTCCCAAAATGTAAAGTTCCTACCTTTCCAGATCCCGGTCCTCTGACCAGTGGCCATGTGAATATAGACTCCCAATTGCTAGGTCATGGCCTCTTGGATACATATCCCACAATCTGGCCCTTTGCCCATTACCTCCCAAACGTACTAGGAACTAACTTCTCCTGAAGACTATTAATACTCACACCACACCCTGTGCCTCTGTCCTGCCCTGTCCACTCTCCCCGAATATACACACTCTCTCACACACATACACATACACACACACTGAAGCCTCCTTGGCTTTTCCTGTCCCCACAGGCCTGATTTACAGATATTGGGGCTGTCCGTCCTGCTGGACCTTCGCAAGGTGCCCCCACTGCCCCCAGAGCTTATTCCTGCCCTGAGTCAACTCCAGGTAACCACTTCCATGAGATAGGCACTTTCCCTAAGTCTTCCCTAGTGGCTATTCTGAACCACCCAATTGCCCACAGTTTAGGGTTATTCTTCTCTGCCCTCAGGACTCAGGAGACTCTCCCCTCATTCAGCGGCTGCTGATTCTCACTCATGATGACCCTCTGACTGATCTCTGTGGACTTCAGGTTTGAGCCTCTCACTCCCACCTACTCCCCCATGTGTAGTGGAGAGAGGAGTAGAGTCTGGTTGGAGACCCAGGCCAGTCCCAACACCCCTTGGTGCCCAGGCCAGAAATCCCCTGTCTTTACATGTGCACAGGGTGCTGAGGTGCTGTCAGAGAATGACCTGAAAAAAGTGGCCAAGCCAGAGGAGCTGCAGTGGGACATGGGAGGTCACATGGATGCCAATCCCAGCCGCTGGGTAGAGGTACATCAGGTAAGAGTCACCTCCTTTACCTAGGACACTGGCAGCCAGAAATTACTCAGCTGAGGACATTCTAAGAGAGAGGACAGACCTGAGACATGATCCTGGGGTTGAGAAAAAGTGGTTTCCATTCCATTCAATTCAATAAGTGTTTACTGAGCCACCTAGCATGAGCAAAACATAGTGCATTCTATGGACTGTCGGGGAGATGGGGAAGGAGCATGCTAAATAAATTTTTAGGACATGAGTACTATATGATTTTTGATGGGAGATAAATCATGAAACAACTGGAGAAGAATGCAAAATAGTGTCACTGGGGTTTTGGAAAGAGCCAAGATTCAGGGAAGCCATTTCTGGACCCATGCCCCTTGGACAAGTTACTTTACCTCACTTCCTGAGATGGTGCCCTTTTCTATATCTGCTTCCTATACCAACATCCAGATTTCACCAGAAAAGTATAGCAATGGTGATATGACCTCTAAAGGACCTTCCAGCCATTACTTTCCATGAGTCTATGAATCTAAGTGCTATGAGTATTCAAAAAGAGAGGGATATACATGATCTGAGCTGAGTGTTGAAAGAGATTTGTAACACAGTCTCTAAGCTATGTATCAAAGGGGAAGTGGATCTGAATAGGCAAAGAGGAGGGGTTTCCAGGGTGAAGATGCAGTGCAGACAGATGAAAAAGGGACTTACACTTAATGAGCTGTACAATACGCTAGGCCCATGCTAGGTGCTGATCTGGTATCATCTTTTTATACCTCACAAAATCTCTGTCTTATCCTAGCTTTACATTTAAGGCAACTGAGGTTAAGGAAGTTTCTTGGACTGGCCAAGGTCATACAACTAGTGAACCACAAAGTCAGGAACTGAAACCAGCTTTGCCTCCATAAAAGAGTGGCTGAGACTGCCCCACCACCCTAGGGCTTAGGTTCATCATTCTAAACTCTTTCTAGATCCATCCGTGTGTGTGTGTCTGTCTGTCTGTCTGTCTCAGGAGGTGGCGAAACTGTGCTGCCTGTGCCAAGGTGTGCTGGGCTCTGTACGGCAGGCCATTGAGGAGCTGGAGAAAGCAGTGGAACCAGAGGGAGAGGTACAAAATGATATGGGGCAGTTGGGGGTAGGGCTGGGATAGGGACTCTGGTGGAACCCTAACTGTCAACTTCCCCCAGGAGGCAGTGGGAATGCCTGAGCCCCTGCAGAAGGTGCTGGCAGATCCCCGGCTGACGGCTTTGCAGAGGGACGGGGGCGCCATCTTGATGAGGCTGCGCTCTACCCACAGCAGCAAGTACGGGGCGTGGCTGTGCAGGGGCCGGTGGGAGTGGGTGGCAAAGACCCAGCAGAGGGCTGTCAATCAACCTCAGCTGTCAAATCTTACTGGATATGGATCTGAGCAAGATACCATGCTTTACACTTATCTCATCACCCTCATGACATCCCTATGTTCTAGTTACGATTCCAAATGGGGATTTGGAAGGTCATAAAAGTTCAATGACTTGGTCAAAGTTAGCCAATAAAGGGGAGAGTCAGAATTCAAATCCAGGTCGTCGGAGTCCAGCCCACACTCTCACCCATATTGTTATGCTACTTCCCGTGCTTGCACTCCCATAATGGAGGGATGCGAGGATGGAATCCAGATGCTCCACAAGGGCAATGCTTCTTCTGCACCTCTATTTCCCAGACTGGAAGGCCGAGGCCCAGCTACACTGTATCAGGAGGTAGACGAGGCCATTCACCAGCTTGTGCGCCTCTCCAACCTGCATGTGCAGCAGCAAGAGCAGAGACAACGCCTGTGCAGGCTCCAGCAGGTGAGCCAGGACAGCCCTACCATTCTCACTATGTTGTAAGTCTGGCTGCCAGCACTCCCTTGTCACCGACTCTGACAGTTGATGGTGTTCTCCTAGCCTGGTTTGGCGGAATGCTCCTTCCTCTCTCCTAACTTCCCCTGGAAGTTGGTCGTGGTCAGTGTGAAATTCAGCAAGAGGGTGGGAGCATCTCAGCACCAACAAAGGGAAGCTAGGTCTCCTCCTCCCCACTGTTCATACTTGATCAAAGATACTTAGAGATTACAAGAGATGCTTGGGAAGAGCTGATTGACTCTGGAGTTCCTACCTCCCTGACTTAACAAATAATAAATGCCTAATGATACCAGTTCTTCAGCTACACTGCCACTGGTCTTGACTCCATAAAAATATCATCCCCTAAACCTGAGGTTAAAAATGTGCCACCTCCCTATATGCTGAAGGAGAGGGCGCCCCTAAATGCCTTGGGAACCACAGCCCTCTTTGGAGGGATGACAGTAGCTCCTCTGCACCCTGATTTTCCTCCCCTGGAGTTAAGTCCCTTAAGGATTTTCTCTCTACCTGACCATGTGGGATCAAGGAGCTTGGAAATCTGGTTGTACCTCCATAGCCCTGACCATGGTGAGTAAACATCTCGTGGACATAATGTGTGAGCAGCAGAAGGGTCGTCTCAGGGTCAATGCCAATGCCATACAACTAGTATGGGGGCCAAGACTTTTTTCCAGGGATTCCTGCATATTGGCTTTCTCTATCCCAGAATCCAAGGATTGAATCTGCTACAGTTTGTTTGCTGCTTGCAAAACAAACTGTTTGAAAAAATGTTAGTACACAGCAGTTGGAGTCTAAAGTACTCAGCCTGAGGCTTAGCTCTGCTAGGTGTGAGAGGTTAGACAAGTCACGAAGCTCCTCTGAGTTCCCAAGTCCTCACCCGCACTTAATAACATTTAATTCATAAGGGTGTTAGAATGATCAAATGAATTCAGCCGAGAATGATAAAAGTGTTCATTGTTGGCACTGGTTATTAGCCTTCTCAGACTTCTGTCCTCAGGCTCTCCCATCCCAGCCTCCAGCCTTTCTTCAGAGGGAAAAAATTGCCATCCCTTTTTGGCCATACATCCCAGAACCAGCATCAGAATTCCTATAATCCCAGAATAGGTGAGAGAGAGAGAAAAAGAGAGAGAGAGATCACACCAGTTTTATCTATTTCACCCTCCAGACATTGCCTTGGAATCCTAACCTGCCTCTCTCTGCTCCCTGCCAGCACAGCAGTCCTCTCATCTGGTGTTTTGTAAAGGATTTCCTCCTCACTTTCTCACTTGACCCTTGTGGAAATGATCAGCACTCACTGTGATCATTCCCACTTTACAGATGAGATGAAATGACTTGGCCATGGGTCTAGGGACCAGAGTGGAGAGGTTAGAGGTGGATCTCAGTCTTCCTTTCCTTCCCACGGTGCCGCCTCCTCTCTCCTCATGGCCCTTGCTCTCCCATCCCATCTGCCTCAGGTGCTGCAGTGGCTTTCTGGCCCGGGGGAGGAGCAACTGGCAAGCTTCTCTCTTCCTGGAGATTCCCTGTCTGCCCTGCAAGAGACAGAACTGCGATTCAGGGCTTTCAGCACTGAGGTTCAGGTGAGAAGGGGGAGGGACAAGCAAAAGGAGACATGCAGAGAGGGAGGAAAAGACTGATTGGGAATGAGGAGCAAGTCTGAATGCAGCCTCCCTTCTCCAGGAGCGCCTGGCCCAGGCACAGGAGGCCCTGGCCCTGGAGGAGGACCCTGCCTCCCAGAAGGTTCTGGATATCTTTGAACAGAGACTGGAGCAGGTTGAGAGTGGCCTCCATCGGGCCCTGCGGTTACAGCGCTTCTTCCAACAGGTGTGTGCAGGGCCTCTTTCTATGCCCACCACTGCCTTTCTTTTTTTTTAGATTTTTATTTATTTCTCTCCCCTTCCCCCCACCCCGGTTGTCTGTTCTCTGTGTCGTCTTCTTTGTCCGCTTCTATTGTTGTCAGCAGCACAGGAATCTGTGTTTCTTTTTGTTGTGTCATCTTGTTGTGTCAGTTCTCCGTGTGTGCAGCGCCACTCCTGGGCAGGCTGCACTTTCTCTCGCGCTGGGCGGCTCTCCCTACAGAGGGCACTCCTTGCGCGTGGGGTTCCCCTACACAGGGACACCCCTGCGTGGCAGGGCACTCCTTGAGCGCTTCAGCACTGTGCATGGGCCAGCTCCACACAGGTCAAGGAGGCCCGGGTTTGAACCATGGACCTCCCATGTGGTAGACGGATGCCCTAACCACTGGGCCAAGTCCGCCGCCAACCACTGCCTTTCTTCTGCCTGGAGAGGCTGATTAGATAGCTGTGATGAGCATGGACTATGTCTCCTCACTCTGCCCCACCTACTTGCTGAATGACCTGGGACCAGGTACTAAACCTGAATGTGCCTCAGTAGGTGCTAACCTTATAGGGCTGCTGTGAGGATAATATGAGTCAATACATAAAAAGCACTCTGTACAGAGCCTGCCACTTAGAAACGCCATATAAATATTAGCTATTCTTTTATCTAGGTATTCAGGTTCCTCTGTCACCTCCTCTGTCACCGTACCAACTCAGAGTGACATGTTTAAGCAGTGATGCTGGGGTAGCAAGGGAGGTTTTCTGAGAGGATGGGGAGGATGATGGGCACTGGGAAACCATCAGCAAAAGAGGACAAGAGCTCTCACGACAGCAGATGGGAATAGCAGAGGACCTCACATCTTTGTTTTCCCATTCCCAACCCCTTCGGCCTTATAGGCACATGAATGGGTGGATGAGGGTTCTGCCCGGCTGGCAGGAGCTGGGCCAGGTCGTGAGGCCGCGTTGGCAGCCCTGGCCCTGCGGCGAGCCCCGGAGCCCAGCGCCGGCACCTTCCAGGAGATGCGTGCCCTGGCCCTGGACCTGGGAAGCCCAGCAGCACTACGAGAGTGGGGCCGCTGCCGCGCCCGCTGCCAAGAGTTGGAGAGGAAGATTCAGCAACAACTGGGAGAGGAGGCAAGTCCGCGGGGCCACCGGCGACGACGGGCAGACAGTGCCAGCAGCGGAGGGGCGCAGCGGGGCCCCCACAGCCCATCGCCCAGCCTCAGCTCCCTGCTGCTCCCCAGCAGCCCCGGGCCCCGAGCAGCCCCATCCCATTGCTCCTTGGCCCCCTGTGGGGAGGACTATGAGGAGGAGGACCCTGAGCTGGCCCCAGAAGCAGAGAGCAGGCCCCCGCGGGCCATTCTGATCCGAGGCCTGGAGGTCACCAGTACTGAGGTGGTCGACAGGACATGCTCACCACGGGAACATGTGCTGCTGGGCCGAGCCGGGGGACCAGACGGGCCGTGGGGACTAGGCACCCCCCGGATGGAGCGCAAGCGAAGCATCAGGTGAGGCCCAGCCCAAGTGGTGCCCAAGAGGCAGGTCCAAATACCCTGCAGGAAAATAATGGAACATTGATGGGGGTCAGGAGAAGAGTGGTGACACCTCCTTTGTCACCCGTGTCATGCCTGCAGTGCTCAGCAGCGCCTGGTGTCTGAGCTGATTGCCTGTGAGCAGGAGTATGTGGCCGCTTTGAGTGAGCCAGTGTCACCCCCTGGGCCTGAGCTGACCCATGAACTGCGGGGCACCTGGGCTACTGCCCTGAGTGCCCGGGAGAAGCTTCGCAGCTTCCACCGGACACACTTTCTGCGGGAGATTCAGAGCTGTGCCACCCACCCCCTGCGCATCGGGGCCTGCTTCCTTCGCCATGTGAGTGATCCTCCAAACCTCCTTCCAGGTCCTCCCCCTTCCCATGTTTCACCGCTATCAACCTGCCCCTCCTTCTCAGTATCAGACCCCCACCCCCAGAGGTGTGGGCCAATATTCTGAGGCCCAGCCCTGTTCTCTGCCTCACCTCTGGCTCTCCTCAGCCTCTGTGTCCTTATCCTCAAGTGCTGCCTGGACTTTACTCTCTCCATGAGGAATCCATCAGTTTCTGGGCAGACGGAGTGCTGCCTGATGGCCCAAGCCCTCTTTGGGCTATAAGAGAGAGGAATGGGGAGAAAGAAAGGAGAGGCTTGTCCACAGGGCCCTCACTGGGGATGGCTTACCTCTTCCCTTTTGGCACAGGGAGACCAGTTCAGCCTTTACGCCCAGTACCTGAAGCACCAACACAAACTGGAGAATGGTCTGGCTACACTCAACCCCCCCACTAAGGTAACCTTTTCTCCCAACCTTGTGGGAAGGGCAGAGGGGCCAGGAAGACCTCAACCCCACCCAACCTCAAAATCCCTCAGGGAAAAAGAGCTTTCCTGGGTATGATCAGGCACATCACCTGACAATATCATATCCCAGATTTGGGAAGAATAGGACAAGCACTGGATCAGGAGCCAGGTGAGCTTGCTTTCTCATCCAGTCCTTCTGAGAAACTTTGGACAAGACTCTTGATTCCTCTGGACCTCTGCTTCCACATCTGATAAAGGGGGCAATGTTCACTGTATCTAACTTATAAGAGGCTCAAGATCAAAGGACCTCACATCAAAAGATGTGGAAGTGATTCGAAAAGTGAAAAGCCAGAGCGTATAAGGCATTATTATTTTTATTCTTCTATTTCCTGTTAAGATCTAAAAGATGATTGAATCTCCTGAAGGGACCCCTTCTGTTTTCTTTCTCAGGGAGTACCTGGACTTCATCTATACCCAAAGCCTTGGCATCCCATCCACCTTCTCCCCAGAGCTTGGCACCTACTGGCTCCAGCCCCTCCACTCATTCCTGTCTTCTTCTCCAATGTAGGGTTCCATGGAGGGTGGCCCTCACCTGCCCCGGGCCCTTCAGCAGCCCCTGGAGCAGCTGGCTCGGTATGAGCGGCTCCTGGAGGAGCTCCTGAGGGAAGCTGGGCCTGAGCTGAGTTCTGAGCGCCAGGCCCTCGGGGCTGCCGTGCAGCTGCTCCGGGAACAAGAGGCCCATGGCAGAGACCTGTTGGCCGTTGAGGCAGTGCGTGGCTGCGAGGTGAGGCCGTGGCTCCAGTCACCCCACTCATACTGCCACACCCTGCTGCCTCAGAAGCAGTGAGGGCTGGTGACAAGAGAACTAGACTCGAGGTCAGAGGGCCCCAGACTCTGGTTTCTATCCAGTTGGGTGGGCTTGGTTGACTTATTGAACCTCACTGGCCCTCTGTCGCCACATCTATAAATAAGGAAGCCAAACTTGAAAGCCCTATGATCCTATATCTGCCTGGTGCTCTCCTATTCTTTTCCTAATTCCTATCTTTCCCTGTCTCCTCCACAATTCCTCCTGTGCCTCAACACTCAACACATGCCTGATTCTCCTCTACTTAGTCTCTTTTTCCAGCCCTGGGGCTCCAGACCAGGTTTAACTCAGCTTGGGATCCTATCTCCTCTGGGATTGACCTCTTTTCCCTCCAATTCTTTGCTGCTTAGAGAATTTCCTAAGGCAAAATGGTGCTTTAGTCCCAAAGACGCAAAGGCTTCCCTGTGGGAGGCTATAAAATCTACTGTGTAATGCGACCTCCCTCTTTAGGGGCAGGGCTGTGCTGCGAGGCCACGGATGCTGTGTGTGGTGACCACAGCTAGATTCTAGGCTGAAGGCTCCCCTGATTTCCTGATCTGCCTGAGAACCAGTGCATTAGGTCCCTTGCCCTATAAATCCCATTTTCACTCCACACAGAACACACACACAATGGGTCCCTGGGGCCAACAGCCTTTCGTTTTTGTTTCCCCAGATCGATCTGAAGGAGCAGGGACAGCTCCTGCATCGGGACCCCTTCACCGTCATCTGTGGACGAAAGAAGTGCCTTCGCCATGTCTTTCTCTTTGAACATCTCCTCCTCTTCAGCAAGCTCAAGGGCACTGAAGGGGGGTCTGAGACCTTTGTTTACAAGCAGGCCTTTAAGGTACAATGCCTGGGGATGATGGAGGAAAGGTGGGCAGAATTGTGTTCTTGAGAACTCAGGATGCTCTGGAAACTCAGCCCCAACCCAGGTCCAGAATCTGTGTCATCTAGAAATAGGCTTTGGCCTATCTTCTACCATCACATTAGGGTTTTGGCGGGGCGGGGTGGGGGCGGGGAGGGGGAACATAGTGCTCAGCAGCACCTAGTGTCTGAGCTGATTGCCTGTGAGCAGGAGTATGTGGCCACTTTGAGTGAGCCAGGGTATCCGGGGCAGGGGGTGGTGGTGATGGGGGGGTAATGGGAACCCCTGTCATTGGTCTCCCCCAAGTAGTTTTCCTCATTGTTCCTGCAGGAGACCTGTGAGGCATTCCCTGTGAATCCAGAATAGAGAATCCCTCCCATTAAGAACACACATGCCTTTTGAGTTAGGGGCAGTCCCTGGGAGATGGGCAACATGGACACCATATATACAGTTTTACTTGACTGAACCAAAGGACTCAGAAAGAGGGGCAGGAGGGCCTTGCTTCAGGGAAAACTATCTTGGTACCTTGATAAATGTCCCCAGCAACCTATAGACCTGGCTCAGACAATGTGAAATGATTCTGAGGGTTTCTAAACTTTGTCTCCCTACACTAGCTACAGATCTTCACGGTGGAGTATGGTTTAGAGGAAAAGGTCTAGGTTTGGAATTACATGGAATGGGTCTGAATCCTGACTTTCTATAAGCCATGCTAAGTCCTTGGGCAAGTTGCTTCCTATCCCTGGGCCTCATTTCCCTTTCTGTGAATAAGAGTTGTTATGAAGACTAAATGTAGAGCCTTGGCACATGGTAGGTGTTGAGTAAACATTTACTGAACACCTACCAGATGCCAGGCCTTTGACTAAGTGTGGTCCTTGCTCATGTTGTACAGTCAAGCCGGGACTCACTCCATCTTCACCCACTCCTCTCTGTTCTTCCTCAGACAGCTGACATGGGGCTGACAGAGAACATTGGGGACAGTGGGCTCTGCTTCGAGCTGTGGTTTCGGCGGCGGCGTGCACGAGAGGCATACACTCTGCAGGCAGCCTCACCAGAGATCAAACTCAAGTGGACAAGTTCTATTGCCCAGCTGCTGTGGAGACAGGCAGCCCACAACAAGGGTACCAGGCAGAGTCGGGGGAGAGTGTGCTTAGAGTCAGGGTTATGTCAGGAGGCTATGTACAGAGTATGGAGACTGCTTGGGAAAAGAGGGTACGGGATGAAGAATGACTTATGAGAAGACTCAAGAGCTGATTTTAGAGAGGTTGCGGAGATAGAATTTGGTCTAGGGTGTACCAACAGGGAAGAGAGAGGTAGCAAATTTCAAGGAAGCAGGAGAAAATGGCTGGGCACAGAGAGGAGAGAAACCGCTCCTGGGCTTGGTTTCCAAAATTGGCACCATTTGCTTGCTGTGTGGCCTGGACTAGTTTTTGTTTATTTGCTTTTTCCTAGTTTTTGTTTTGTTTTTAACCCTCTTGAACCTCACTCCACTCATCTGAAAAATGGAGATAGTAATGTTATCTACATCTTAGTGTTATAGTAAAGATTAAATAAGGTGCTACACAAACACTTTGTAAATTATAAAGATATATACAAAATGTGAGGTTTGCTCTTAACACCCAAAACCAAGGGAAGAAGGTGGGCATTAGAAGAGAAGTTGGGCAGCTAGGATATCAAATGTGCAAGAGGCAACATATAGATGGGAGAAGAGAGACAGATGTCTAGGGAAGAAGTCAAAGACCACAATCACCATCCATGCCATGATAGTCAACAACAAGAATAGTAACAAGAGGTACTAGAATAATGAGAGTGATGAAAGAGAGTTGGGAAGGAGCAAAAAGAAGTCAACAATAACAGTGCTAGGGCTAGAGCAGTGGAGAGGCAAAAGGAAGTTGGTAACAGGGTCTCTGTTCCTCAGAGCTCCGAGTGCAGCAGATGGTCTCCATGGGCATTGGGAATAAACCCTTCCTGGACATCAAGGCCCTTGGGGAGCGGACGCTGAGTGCCCTGCTCACCGGAAGAGGTGAGGGCCAGGGTTTTGGGGGTGACCCTCAGAAGTCAAGGCCTTGAGAATGAGGCACAATGGGAAGGCGAGATGGAGTGAGGAAGGGTAATAAGTGGGCAACTCTTCTCAGAAATGGTGGGAGTGACAGGGAGGCCCTCGATGTGATTGAGGCTCATTCCAGGGAGCCAGGAGGGCTTTCCCACACCAGCACCCCACCCTCCCTCACCTCCACTCTCCGCAGCCGCCCGCACTCGGGCCTCCGTGGCCGTGTCATCCTTTGAGCATGCCGGCCCCTCCCTCCCTGGCCTCTCACCGGGAGCCTGCTCCCTGCCTGCCCGCGTCGAGGAGGAGGCCTGGGATCTGGACGTCAAGCAAATTTCCCTGGGTGAGGCACCTCTCAAGGGGTGGCTCCCAACAGCTGGATCATGGTGGTGATGTTCAGGCCGCTTGCTGCTGAGCAATTCCTCTTTCTAGTCAAGTAGCACAGTTGCCATGACAACTGTGTACAGCTTCCCCATTGCTAAAAGAACCTTCCATCTGGTTGCTAAGGTGATGCTTACAGCAGCCCGTTGCTAAGATGCACTTCCTCTGTACCTCTCTTTAGCACTCCTTGGGTTTCCATGGAAACTGCCTCAGCTTCCTGTTGTACCCTCCTGGCTCACCATGGCACTCCTTATATTTTCCTGTTGCTTTTTCCCTGGTTGCTCTAATGATGCTGCTGACAATTTCCTGCCTCTTGGTAGGGGGGTTCTCTTGCAACTGGATTTCTATGGTGACTCACAGCTTCCTGTTGCTATGGAGCTTTTTCTTCCCTGAAGGAGCAGCTTTGTTGCTTAAGGTAATCTGGAAGGATTCTATACCCTGCTCTCATCCTCACTTCCCCTCCAGCCCCAGAAACACTTGATTCTTCTGGAGATGTGTCCCCAGGACCAAGAAGCAGCCCCAGCCTGCAAACCCCCTACCCTGGAAGCAGCACTTCCACCCTGGTCAGTGGAGGAATCTTAGGGCTATCCCGGCAAGTAAGTTCCTGCAGTAGGGATGGGAATGGGGTAATCTATTTGACTACTTCCTGGGTGGACCCTTATCATTCAACAAGGAACAGAGTTCTGAGTGAATGGAAAAGGGAGAATGCTAAGGGCCTGGTTTGGACTTGGACCTGGATTAAATTAACAAAATTCAGGAACTCTGAATTGACAGACTTGCAGAGAGATTCAGGGAGTATAGGGGAAAGGTAATTTCTTCTTTGAAATCACTGTACCTTCTTTCCCCTCAGAGTCATGCCCGAGCCCTGAGTGACCCCACCACTCCTCTGTGACCTAGGTGAGTCAGTATCTCTTTTCTACCATATCCAACCTCCTTCCCTCTTGCATGTACCTTCCTTCTAACCTACCCCTACCCCCACTTCCCATCCCCAGTTGCTTAAGAGCCAGCTTCTCCTCTCTCCCAACCCATCTCCTTCTCCTTGGCTTCTGTCTTGCAGAGAAGCTCCAGAACTTGGCTGCGGCCCCTCTTCTCAGCACATTTGGGCTGGGATGGCAGTGGGACATTATGGAGGACTGGGAGAACACTGATTTCCTCCTTCTGCTTCCTGGACAGAGAGGAGGTCAAAGATCAGTGCATTACTTTGCTACCACTATCTCTTGCTCTCCCCAGCCTGGTGCCTTCGCCTAGTGGTATCAGAATGGCCACACTTGCTTGCCTTCATACCCTGGAGATGGGGAAATTATCCTCTTCCAGTTCTTCCTCTCCTTGAGCTACTACATACCCCCCAGGTCACTGCTCCTACAATAGCCCTCCCTTGCCAGTTGAGTTCTCCCATCTTCTCATCCCCTGGCTCTCTCTGAAAAGACTCATCTCTGCTAGGTCATCTGGAGTTCCTGGTGACCCATTATGGGATGTCATAGGAAACAGAACTATGCAAACCATTATAGGAGGGTGGGGCGGGAGACTGCAGATTTTATATATGTAATTACTGTTATTATAATACTATTGTTATATTAAATGTATTTACTCACACTTTGCCCCCCTGAAGCTAGAGCAGTCCTTGGAGGAGGGTGGCACTATTAACTTGAGCACTTTCCCTCACCCAACCATTAACTAGAATTCAGAAAATAAAACAAAGGCTGCAAGGTGCTCTCTATCCATTACCGGCCCAAAAGTGACTGTGCATATGCCTGGGAGAGTATCTGTCCCCTACAGTGGTTCCCAGAGGCACCCTTTGAAGCTCCTCCTCCCATGCTGCCACCCACTTCTTGAGGCTAAGCTGGTCCCAGACAAGCTGGGATCTGGCAGTTCTCAAAAGGAGGTCCTCAGGCCACAGAGCACACGAAGCCCCTAGGCTACTGGTTGAGTTCTCATTCCCTGGCCCCATCCCAGAGCTACTGAATCTGAAGCCCAGGGGAGAAAAACCCCAAGATTCTACATTCTTATCAAGCACTTTGGATGATAACCAAGAGCCTTGACGAGGTAACTTTCCTGGGCAGAAGGGCCTAAGGAGGGGGACCAGACATAGGCAGACAGACACAGCACCCTGTGCCTCAAGACACCTGTTTATTGGGGACATGACTGCGACAGGGATCGTACCAAAAATAGCAACATCTACAGGGCCCCTGCTGGGGCTGGAAGGGTACAGTGCCCCCCACCCTCACCCCTTGTACAAAAATAAACTCTCACGCCTATGGACCAGCAAAGACTGGCAGAGTGGCTCCTCTACAGGGACACAACCCTCTCTGCCAGCCCTGGGACCTCATTCTGTGACCCTCACCCCTGCCACTTCTAAGGCACTGTGACTCTCCCCTGGGCTGGGTGGGTACCGCCCTTCCACCCTTCTATGCCCGCCGCCCCCTCCACCTCTGGTCCACCGGGGGCTGGGATATGGGTCCCACGCTGCCCCCTGCTGGCTGCTCTACCCAACTACCTCTAGTGCTCCCCCCGCTCCGGCAGGGTAAGCTCACTAAACTAAAGGCCCCTAAGAGGGCTCCCTACCGTTCTTGCCCTCCCAGTCCTGCCTCTCCCGATCTTGACAGCCCGGGGCCCTCCTCCCCTTCTTGAGGAGGACTAGGAGGGGTCTCCCTTGATGGGGCTCGGGTATAGGGCGGGGATGCGTCGGCCTGGGGTGGCCTGCGGCCCCGAGCCCGGCGACTGTGGTGCACTTGCAAATGCAAGGCCATGAGCTCGGGGGCTCCAGTGGCGAAGGGACAGAAGAGGCAGCGGTGGAGCGCGCCTCCCGGCCCGGCCTCGCCTCCTGGCCCCGCCCGCAGGGACAGGTCCAGGGGTTCGGCCTCACCGCCTCGCCCGTTGCGCAGGGTCCTCCCAGGGCTGGCTGGCTTCCGACGGGAGCCGGGTGCAGCGCCGCTCGAGGGAGGCCGGGGACTCGCCGCGCCCTCCACCCAGGTAGCAGGCTGCGGAGCCGTCTTGGCCCCGGACTGCGGGGCCGAACTTCTCTGGGAAGATGGCGGCGGTTCCGGGGGCGGTCCGGGGCCTGCCCCGCTCCTCTGCTCGCGGTGGTGGCGCTGCAGGTGGTACTTGAGCGAGCCGGACTGCGTGCCTGCATAGTCGCAGTGCGGGCATTTGTAGGGGCGCTCGCCTGGGGAGAAGGCGTGGAATAGGATCGAGGGCCACGATCACTGCAAGCCCCACCCACATTTCGATATTCTCAGGACAAGGAACAAATACTGATTCTTCCACCTCCTCCAATTTGAGGTCTGCTGAACGTTACCCCGTGGCCCTCATTTTTCCTTCCTGCCCTCCCTATTCCGCTCCCCTACAGCACCCTCCCCACCCCGCCGGTTGTCCCCCTTACCTGTGTGCACTCGTAGATGCACTTTGAGGTGATGCGCCGAGCGGAAAGATTTTCCGCAGAAGGGACAATCCTTGCCAGTGGCCCCCCGGCTCCCTTCAGACCGGGTCCCTCCAACCAACAGCCCGTTCTCTTCTGCAATACACACGTGACGAGTCAGAGGGCCCTTCACCCTGGCCCTGGCAGGGCCTTGTGCCCCCATATGCACCCGATAGAGCTGCTTTTCATCACAGCCCAGGAAGAAACTGCTGGGTTTGGGGAAACATGAGGGCTTGGATTTGCTGTGAGTTAAGATTTGGTGCCCTCGGAAAGTGATAAATCTGGGGAGAGTGGAGAAGAAGACAGGAGAATTCAAAGGGACTGATTAAAAACAGTATGCAGGGGAGTGGTGGAGGGGAGTCGGCTAAGGGTGCAGGAAACCACGGAGGGAACCTCCTACATACCCTGAGTGGCCGTTGATCTTGCCTGGGCCCCCGCAGCAGGTGCAGAATGGCCTGGCCCCTCGCCTGGACGCGGATGCAGTGAAGCCAGAGGGCCCAGCGCCCTGCTCCGGGCCCAGGTCTCCTCCTCAGCCTCCACCACCTCCTCTTCCGCGTCCGGCTCCTCGGAACGGTGCCGGCGAGCCCGGGCCGGGAGAGCAGAAGGCAGGGGGCGGAAGCCTCCAAAGCTGCGGCCGGCCCCAGGCTCAGCGCCCTCACCATTGGGCCGGGCCTCGCCAGCTCGCAGGCTCAGGTAGCCCAGGAGGCTCGGGGGCTCGCGGCGTTCAGCTGGGGTGGGCGCCGGGGCCAAGAGGAGTGCCGGTCCTAGCGGCTCATAGGTAAGCAGACCAAGGTCGGGAGGCTGGGGAGCTCGGGCAGGCCCAGAACCAGGCCCCGGGGCCCGCAGTGGGCCCAGCTTGCTGGTGTGCACCTTCATGTGGTTCTTGAGGAACCAGGGCTCCTTGAAACAGCGGCCACACACGGGGCACGCATGATCGAAGGAGGCCTTGTGCTTGCGCATGTGGCCTTTGAGAAACCAAGACTGTGTAAAGCTCTGGCCGCACACTTGACAGCGGAACTCTGGAGGTGCTGGTGGCTCCTCGGGAGTGGTGGGGGTGGGGGCGGGAGCAGGGGCGGAGGTTGTCTGGGGCTGGGATTCCGGCTCTGGCTCGGATACCGATTTGGGTTCCGGCAGGGATGGAGGCGGAGGCTGGGGCGCAGCGGAGGTAGCCGCAAGAGGGCGCTCGGGAGCCCCGTGGGCTGTCAAGCTGTGGTGTAGCAGCTCTTCCTCCTGGCTAGAGCCGAAACTGCACAGGCCGCACTTCCAAGGCCTATGCAGGATGTGCAGGTGGCGTTCGCGCTCCGCCGCGGTGCGAAACTTGCCTTTGCAAAAGGGGCAACGGAAGGCCGACGACGCAGGAGGCTGGGACCGTGCCAGGCCCTCGGTGGCTGGGGTGGCCTGCACGCCCCCTGAGCCCCGGGCTCTCCCCAGCCGGGCCTCGCGCAACAGCGCGCGCTCCTCCAACTCCAACAGTAGGCGCGCAGCGGGGCTACGCGGGCGCTCGGGCTGGTGCGTGCGCAGGTGCGAGCGCAGCAGAGCTCGCTGCGCTGCGCGGTGGCCGCAGTGAGGGCACTGGAAAGCCTGGGCGCCCGGGTGAGCCCGCAGGTGCAGCGCCAGGATGGAGTTGAAGCGGAAGCGCTTTCCGCATACAGGGCAAGGGAAGCGCCGTTCGCCTGCGCGACTCTCAGACCAGCCCACCGCTCCCATCCCAGGCGACCCAGCGCTCACGCCTGGCCCGTTGGAGTAGCGCTGCAGATCCAGCTCGCCTTCGAAGGCTGGCGTCGATGGCGCTAAGTGGCCGCCCGAAGCACGGGGACGTGAGCCCTGTGTGGAAAAAGATGGGAGTAGAGCAAGGCGTGGAGAAGGGACTGCTGTGGGGGAAGGGAGGGCATTGCAGGCCACAGACATCTGAGGAAGGGTGGGTTGGGGCCTGACCCAGGAACATTGGGTACCCTTTCCCCTCACTTAGGGAAAATTAGGGTATGAATGAGAATTGAGATGTTGAGGCCTTGAGGCCAAGGATATCACTTCTAATAGTGGGAGGTCAGAGCGAGGTAGGGAAGGGGAGGGTGGGAAGGGGGAGCTCATACAGTAGTGGGTAATTGTAAATAGAGGCCAGAGCTTCACTCACCTCCATGGACCCCCTTCACATTCTTTGGTTCTGGGGAGTGCAGGGAAGAGGAGGAATAAAAGCTGCTAGTGAAGGCAACAGGTGCTGAGGTGCTAAAGCAAGAGAGACAGATTTGGAGGAAAAGATGAATCCTGATTTGTAGCCTTGGCTAGTCACACCCAACCCCAGATTCTTAGCACCCTGTATTTCTGAAACCTATCCCTTCTCCCTCCTCATATTCTGCCTGAGAAAGCTGCTGCCCTCAAAAACTGTACCACTTGACTTGCCAAGTCCACAAGGCTCCCTGATAACCCAGATTTCTTCCTCTATATTATGTTTTTCTAAATGCCTGGTCCAGAACAACTATCACCACCACCCACCCACTCCCTGGCCATCCTCCCAGGACTATTTTCATGAATCTTGATTCCATTATAGTATACGACTCTCTCGTTTAGTTTGGGTTGTACAGAATTTTGAATAGAAGGGGTGGGCTTGCCATGCTCCTCAATTATCCAAGTGGGAACAGAAGCTCTCAACCCCTAACCGACCAGCCAGCCAAATACCCTTCCAGGCTCCGTAGTCCTTCCTTCTGCCCTTACTCTGTCTTTCTGTCTTTCCCCCTCATTCTCCCTCCCTCTGCCTGGATTCCTGATCCATTCATTTCCATTCATTACAGAGACTCATTCATGCATGGGAGAGAAACACCTCCCAGCAGCAGAGAGTCTGGAGACAGACAGAGGGGGAGGGGCATGAAGGGGGAGAGAGAGGGATGAAGAGAGACTTAAGGGAGGAGTGGAAGTTAAGGGGTGCTGCTGGCCTGGGGAAGGGGTTAAAAACTGTAAATACCGGATAGGATTCATCGCCTTGTTTCAAACCTTGTAGCCCGCGATTTGATGGGGCATCTCAGCCCCTTTGTCCAGGGCTGTTCCGAAGCAGGCTTTCCTCCTCTCTGCAGGGGAGAGGCTCCTTCACACAAGAGGAGGATTACACTGGCTCTGAGCTCAAGAGGCTGGAGTGAGGGACGGGAGGCGGGGCTGGGCCATCTGCACAGATAGGGGCTCAGCTCATGCTCTGAGCAGGAAGGGGTTAAAATTCTCCAGGCTAAAATTCCCTAGACCTGGGATGTGCAGAGCTCCAGTGCTGCGGAAAGAGAAGAGCACTGAGAGGAAGAGGGGTGGGGGTGGGAGGTGGAGAAGGCGCCCCTGATTCTACGCTGCAGAAGAGGTCAGCATTAGGTCTTGGAAGAAACCTCAGAATTAAGATCCATGGAAATAGTCTTGGAAGAATGATCAGAAGTTGTCCAGTCTACCTTCCTGCTTACATATAGAATTGTATCTATCAAAGCCAGGAAAATGTGGGCCTAAGCTTTTTTATTTTTATTTGTTATATATATATATATATATATATATATATATATATATGGTTGTTGTTTTTTTTGCCTAAGAATATTTGAGATATAAAGAACTTCCTCACAATAGGCATTATGAAACTGAAATGGGTTACTGTGAAAGAAAAGGACTCAAGCTTTACTTGAGATCCTTGATTCTATTAAGGATCTTTAATAGAAGAGAACTGGGCCAGGAGTCAGCTCTGCTTATCAGCAAAGAGAGAAGGTTCTGGAGGTCCAAGGCTTTCTAAAAAAATGTTGACATTTATTGGATGTGGTTAAGACCATGAAGAGGCAGGTATCCGGGGATACATGTGGGATCTGGGCTCTGGGAGTTTTATTAATAGGAGATTAATTAACAAAGTGTCCTTGTCCAAGGGTCACTAAACGACCTCCACCATTATTTAATATGTGTATCTCTGTGGCTCCAAATTAGGACACCCATCCTTATGCTCTGGATCTTCCAAATAAGCCCCTATCTTGGGGCCAAGAACCTAAATAGGTCACTAAGTAATGTAATAAAAGATGCACTAGAACAGGACTGAGGGATGCAAGGCTAAAATGGGCCCAGTCTGATCATTAATATCCTGAAACCTTTAGTAAGTCACTTAACCTTTCAGTTTACTCATCTGTAAAACAAGGTTAGGCTAGTTTATATTGACATTCCCTTCCAGTTCAAAAGTTTTGTGGTTCTGACTCACAAGAGTCTTTTGGACCCCAGAGAAAGATGTTAGAACAAATGGTCACCCCTTCAGTACCATGGAGAGTGCAGTGGGCTACCAGAGGAGCCACTTTGGCCACCTCAGTACCATAGATAGATCTATGAAGTGCTAGAGGGGCCATATTTGTCTTTTTAGCACATAGATAAGGCACTGAGAAAAGCTATAGGACTCATTATTGTTGTTATTTTTTTCCCCAAATTCTACTCAATTTATTCATTTTTTTAAAAGATATTACATTAAATAAATATGAGGTTCCCATTCACCCCCACCACCCCCACCCCACCACTCCCCCCCCAATAACACTCTCCCCCATCATCATGTCACATCCATTGCGTCTGGTGAGTACATCTCCGGGCATCGCTGCACCCCATGTCCCGTGTATTATTGTTGTTATTATTCCTATCTGGGGACCACAAAAAATAGTGAGACCAGAGGGATTATTTGGTCCTTTTGGATGTCACTGAAAATAGATGTAATAGAAAATAGATGTAACTAGAAGAATTTTAATTAGCTAAAAGGAGTGTCCTGACAGTCACAGTTTGTGCATCCTGGAATGAGTAACTGAGGAATTGTATTTGGGTCCATCACATTCTGTTGCTCTCCTGAGGATTCCCGGAACATCCTGGTGTACAGCCAATCTGGTATATTCAGAGGAAGCAGATGGCGGGAGTGGGGAGGGGCGGTATGAGGCTGGGAATACTGCTCGGTCATAGCTGACTAACCTATGGGCACATACTCTGATTCTGAGAAGATTCTAGGGCTGTTGAAACTGCTGTAGGATAGCAAGCAAAATACCTCATTGGAAAATGGCCTCATATCAAATGCTGAGTAGGAACAGGGCAAAGCCTCCCCACCAAAATAAAACATACAAAACCTGCTATGAGCACTTTCCAGGATGGAAATATAGTGATAGACAAGAAGGCCCAAAATGAAACTGAATTCTCTAGCAAGGAGTTTCCCCAAAAGGTGGCCTAAAACCAATAAAACTCCTATCTCCTAGGCCTAGTCAAGAACTTTTGAATCACCTCCAAACCAGGTCTCATATTTCTCAATAGGAAAAAGCACGGTCAGGGCCCAGGATTCTGAGTTGGTTTGAAACCTAGGTCATGTGTGTCTTGCCTGTAGGCAATAATCACAGATTTTTCTAACAGTCAGGCCTTAAACACCATCGATGAGGCTTCGCCAGGCAGTGGCTCCGACCTACTTTCCACTCCACCTGGAATCAGGGGTTTTCTTGCCCTTATAGAGAGGAAGGGCCAAGGATAGGGATCAGAAATTTTTCCAAAGCAACAGCCCAGTTCAATAACCTCTTATATATATATATTAGAAGAGCTGGTGGGGATGGGGGTATGGACCATCAAATCTTACTGAATCAGGAAAGAGAATGCTCTCTTAAAAACAACCAGGGCTGGTACAAGAAGCATTTGCTAAATGAAAAACCATGAAGACTGCCCCTCAAGCCAGGTGGATCAAACATCTTTAGGATCAACATTTAAAGGGCAAGAATTAAGACTTCAGGAGTCTGGTTGTGACTAGGCCTCTGTTTCTGGTCATCTCTATTTCTTGATGTTTTTGCCCACTGTAAAGAATCCTACACTTCCCAATCTGCTTTAGGAAAAATTATTATTTAACACTGCACTAGATGGGGTTAAGAGGACAGGGGGCTTCTTAGGTGATCAAGAATCAAGACTACCTTCATCACACAGACATACCAGGAATTCACTTTTATGGTCCTCTATCCATGGCTCTCTGAACCTCACTGCTCAGATAGCTCTTGCAAACCCACCCCACCCCACAGCCTGCCCACCCTTACAGTGAGTTCTTGGTAAAGCCTCCTTCCCTTCATCCTCACTATCCCTAGTTGGCGGCATGGAACCTCAATCACGGATTCCAAAGGTACAGCAGGAGGTAAGAGGAGGACACACCTGCTCACCTGCTGCCACCCTTCTACAATGAGTCCTAACCCAGAAGCATGTCCCAACTTGAACCATCTTCTGAAAGTTCTAGAGGAGCTGGCTTTGGGGGAGGGGAGCATGTAGCCAGCCCTGAGTCCCCTTAAGGAGAGCTGAGCCTAGGAAGTCAGAGACTTAGCACCTGTGTGTGACTTGGTCCCCAGAGTGAGGGAGAGGGGAGGTGCAGGAAGGGCCGCCTGTGGGAGAATCCCCCTCCCTGAAGTAGACTAGCAAATAGGGTAGGACCTGTGGTCCAGCACAAGAGGTTCATCCAACAGCACCCCAGGCCCCTCCCGAGGAAGACAAGACAGAGGATGATGGGGGGGGCAGGGCTGGGGTATTAGAAGACCAGGACTCAGCTCCCCTTGGCCGGGAGAACAAAAGCTGAGTTGCAGCCGCCTCTGCTGCTGCCGCGGGCCGAGCTCTTTGTGACACTTTGTTTGGGACGCAGAGAGGGAAGCACCCCCCATCCTCTCCCCTCCCCCACCCCCGGTCCCGGAGAGTTTGGGGCCCTTCCCCCTCCCCCACCAGCCCTACTTGAGCCGGGGGGCGCTCATCCACTCTGGCTCCCTGCTCGGCCACCCCGCGCCCCAAGGCCCCTCGCGCCCTCCCACCGGGCCCCTACAAAGACGCCCGCCCCCCCCTTCTGCTGGCCCTTCCCCTTTGGTGTCCGCTCCCCCGGATCCCCCACCTGGCCCCCACCTCCCTCGGGTGGCCCCCCCAGCTCTCCAGGCTTCTGAGGCTGCCGCCCCCACCCCGCCCCCCCAGGAGCTCTGGGCGAAGTTTGCTCGGGGCCGAGCCGGCGCCCCTCCCCCGCCCCCGCCCCCTGCACCTGCTCCGAGCCGGGCGCGCGGAGTGGCCCCCCCTCCGGGTGGGGGGGAGGGGGCCGGGGGCGGGGGCCGGATGGCGGAGGGGGGGGCCGGGAGTCGGGGGAAGCGGCTACTCACGAGCCCCCGGCGGGCGGCGGCGGAGCGGGCGGCGGCGGCGGCGGCGGCGGCGGCGGCGGGCCGGCGGCGCGGGCGTCAGCGTTACGTGGGGCCGGGGGAGATGCGCCGGGCCCCGGCCCCCCCCGCCCCCGGCCCGGCCCCCGCCCCCTCCCCGGTCCCCCGCCCCCGGCCCTGGCCCGCATTGTGTGCGGCGGGAGGCGGCCCGGCCATTAGCATGCGGGGGGCGGCGCGGCGGGGCTGGGAAACGCGCGGGAGCGGGGCTCTAGCTCCGGGGACGGGCAACTGGGGACCCCCGGAGCCGCGAGAGGCAACCGCCAGGGGCGGGGTGCGGGCAGTTTGGAGACGGGGGGCGCTGTCGGAGGGAGGGAGGGGAGAAGCGGGGGTGGGGCGCACAGACGATTCTAACTGGAGACTGGAAGAGATTTGGAAAGGTCATCTTGTCCTTCCCCCAGCCTCCAAGCAGGACTGCCCCTCCCACCCGAAACCCGGACATACCAGGGAAGGAGTTGGCTCTGCCGCTCTTTCTGCCCCAACATGCACAGACTCGGGAAGTTCTTCCTGGGGTTTTATCTCAAAGCCTCTCCCTTACATTTTCTGTCTCTCTTTTTGGGGAGGAGGAGGGGCGATTATAGAGATAGTTAATGTCTGCCGTATAAGAAACATTATTAAAGTTACTCTTCGGTCCTTTCTGTTCTTGATAAACAATTCCCGCTCCTTCCTCTTGAGTTCTATTTTCCATTCCTTAAGTCACTTTAACGGCTCTTCAATACAACAAATATTTACTGAGTGCTTACTAAGTAGTAGGTATTTATGCCCAGCACTGTGTGAAATGTACAGATGAGGAGGATATGGTACCTTCGCTCGAGGAGTTTGTAGTCTGGACAGGGGTTACAAATATGTAAACAGCACACCCGGATTTAATCAATATTTACTGAAAACCCGTTCACGTGTTTAATAACATATAATCTTTACAATAGCCCTCTGAAGTATAGTAAGTCCCCATTTACAGGTAAGGAAAATGAGGCTGAAGGAGTCTGTTTCCCCCACCAGTCACTGGCAGGCAAGCCCGGGGAGCCTCAGTGCAATCCCCCTGTCTCAAGTTTGTCAAGCCATTGCCATCAAATACGTTCCTGCCCGTGGGGGTCAAGGAGAGAGGAATAGATACAGAGCAGTTCTATGGATCCCTTTAAAATCTGATTCCCACTCTCCAGAAAATGAAATGAGTGGACTACAATGAGTTGGCCCAGCAATGAGCAGGGCAGAAGTCACTTACAAAGGCTATTTGCCTCCCAGAACCTGCCTCCTGACACTAACTCCCAAGGGTCTTCTGGCTCAGTCTTCTACCATCAATAATAAATACTAATGATGATAATAGCCACTAACGTTTCTTGTGCCCTTACATGCCAGGCACTGGGCTGACCTGGTTCATATGCATTTTCTCTTTTAATGCTCAAGGGAAACCCCTTGAGGTGGGTATTATTAACTGTCCCTTATAGACAAGGAAACATTAAATAACTTGTCAAGGTCACCCAGGTAAATCTGGGATTTGAACATAGGTCTGGTTGCCTCTATATCTCATACTCTGCACCAAGATGGACCTTTCATATCTTTGATCTATAGAGTGCATATTTGGGTCCAGCTGGTTCTGCTCCATGCTGTAGAAATAAATGCTTCCAGCTTAGCTTCTGAATAAGCCCTTTGTGTATATGGGCATCAGGCACATCAGTATGACCTCATCAGCACCACTAATGGTTATTAAGCACCCACCCAGAGTCAACAACCCTTCATGTGTGTCATATTATTGGCCCCTTTTTATCAGTGAACAAACTGAGGTTGAAATAGGTAAAATAATTATCCAAAGTCACACAACTGGGATAAAAGTAGTGCTAAGAATCTGGGTCTGTCTGGCTGCAAGGCACCTTCTATCTCTCAAAAATATTCATTATTGAATAGGGTCCTTCCCAAGACTGACCATTTGGGGAACATTATGCATCTCTAGCTGTAGGTTACCACTAAGTTAAAAATTTCCCCTATAATACAGCAGAGCTCAGCCTCCACTTAATCAGTGTCAGATTCAGAGTAAATCCTTCCTAAAAGGAAGGAGAGAGGAGACATTGTACAAAAAGTTAGAAGCAGGAAGGCAAGGGAATTAAACCTTACCTGGTCTGGGGACAAAGCTGCGAATGGTAATGATAGGGGCCAATCCAGACAGTAATGTGAGAACTCCCTAAGGAACAGCAAGTAATCTGAGGAGCAAGTCAAAGAAAGAAGAAAGAAAAGGATGGAAATGGGGGGAAATCAAGGACCAGAGGGATGGCATCCATGGGTAGGCCGTAAGTGGCCAGAGGGACCCGAGGGTGGGAAGAGATGGGGACGAGAGGAAATGGGAATAGAGGGAGGCAGAGCCGGAGACTTGTGGAATGACATGAGGCCAGTGCCTACCCAGGGCCACTCCCTAGATCCTTAGACCCTGATAGGGACCTTTGCCCCTCCACACCCTAGTCCTGACAGCCTGCCTCTCCCAGGGCAAGTGTGTTGTCTGCTCTAAGTTACCAGGCCCCACTGGGAGTCCCAGGACCCAGCTGGTTCCCATCCCTACAGAGCAGCTGCGTCAGAGTAGGTAGGTAGGTATAAGGCCCTGAGTCTCTACTCGATGTATGTTGGAAAAGGGGTGGGGGTGGGAGTTGAAAGAGATGTTGCTGCATGTTCTGCCTCCTGGTAGACAGGCCCCCTAATGTATTTTTCCCAGCCTGGGAAACACTCAGCTCCAGTCAAGGTAGCCATGGAGAGAGCTGGTCAGCGAGAGCAGGAGAGACCCAGCCTTCGTCTGGAAAAGCTACAGCACTGGGCAAGGCACAGGCAGAATGGGCACCTCTTAGTGCTGGCGGTAAGATCAAGCTGCCCCACCCATGCCAACCTGTACCCCAATTCAATCCTACTCATGCTTAGTGAGCACCTACCATGGTGCCAGAAACTGTGCTAGGCTCTGACTGGGAGAAGGGAGGAGGAAATACAGAAATAAACAATGCAAGACCCTTAATCTTCAAGCAGCTTCATAATTTGGGGGGAAATATATAGGTGAATAACTAAGCTATGACACGAGACAGAAAATTTAAATGATAGCTCCTTTTTTCACTCCTTGGTGGCTACCCTCCCCACTGTGCATTCATCCCAGTTGTGGAATCTCTGGAAGAGGCAGGGGCTGTAAGGAGGGAGGGGAATCCCTGACCATTTCCCCTTAACTGCCCTACTGGTCCCCAGGTGAGCCAGCTATGGCTAGCAATAGCTGTGGTGCCCTTTGCTGTCTCCGTTGCCTGTCTGAACTCTGCTTGTCACATGGCAACAGCATTGCCCCTTGGGCCTGGAGGCTCGGTAAGACCTACCACAGGGGAAGTCCAGGGGGGAACCCTCCCTAATAAGATCAGAGCTCAACACTTGCCCTTTTTACCATTCAGGGTCTCCTCACAGGAATTGTCACCCTTGAGCTGCGCAGAGCACCCCGCCTCTGGAAGGTGAGAGGAGAGAATGCAGTACTGTTCCCCTCCTCTTCCCAAATACACCTCACACACACCCCTCAACTCAGGAAGTGACACTGTAAGGTTGACGGATCTTGTCAGCTATCCTACCCCTGGCTGGCTTAAAGCATTGAGGACAGAGAGCAAGAAAATTAGAGGACTGATGGCCTGTTTGGAGATGGAGCTGCAGGGGCTGAGTTTTGGTTTTGGCTAGGCTGCAGATAGGGCTTGGGGTTGGAGTAAGTCCTCCAGCTGCACAGGGCTGAGCTGGCTCACTGGCAGGTACGGGCAATGATGATCTTCAACATCTTCAACCTCATCTTGGGCCTCATCGTGGTGGTGGTCGAGGTGATAAAGACAGCCTTGGGGTCTGCACCCACTGCCCCCTCCCAGGTACGGATGAATGAAGGAGGTGGGAGGATAAGGTGGCAAAAGGATATGGAGAGGGAAGAGGGGCAAACAGATGCTGAGTGCTGTGCAGCATTCTCAGCCCTGTCTACCTGCAGCTGGTTGGCTTGCTGGTGCTGGAACTCAGTGCTGAGGCCTTCACCCTAGGGGGAGTGCTCCTCTCAGCATGTGCCCTACTCCTGTTGAGCCAGAGGAAGCCAGGATGTTGCAAGAGCCAGAGTCTGCTCTACCAGGAGCTGCAGGAGGTATGTATGTGGGGTGGGAGCGTGGGGAGTTGGGAGAATGGGGGTGGGGGTGGGGGTCAGATGAACAGGGAAGCAAACACTGGAGTGGATACTAGCTCATATTTTCACCTGCTATCCTGGTTAGTAGTATTTAACGGAAAACAGTGTAGCAGGAGGGACATCAAAGGTTCCTAGACAGAAACTGACTGGCTTTCTGGCTCTTAACATATTTCCCCAAATGGTGGGTAAGAGGGAATTGGTATATACTTGTTTTGGGTTAGAAGAGTGGGAGAACCTTAGGAAGCTCCCGAAATATCAGAAGTACAATGGGAATGTGAGAAAAAAGGGGGCATGGGGGAAAAGTTGCTTCTGCCCCAGGTTTCTCCCTTCTCACCCCCACAGTTTGTGCTCCCCGCACACCTCTGTTTGGTTTTCAGGGCCTCTCGGAGTTGGAGGAGGTTCCTGGTTTGGAAAATGGTCCCATGGTGGCTGGCACAGCAAGTGGACCAAATGAGTGAGCTGGCAAGGAAAGGTAGACAGTTGCTACTCTTCTTGGTGCGTTCTCCATCACCCCATCCCCGCCGAGCTGAGAAGCTAGATGGACTACCGGGAGACCTACATGAAGCCGGGCAGAATACCTTCAATTTTCGCTCACAGCACGTTTTTTCTCTTTCCTTCCCTGCTAGGGGTAGTTAAATCTCGGCCAGAGTCCTACCCCACCTCACCACCGTGTAAAGCTGCCCGCCCTCCTTAAAACATCCTCAGCTCTTCTCTCTTCTTTTCTTCCATCCTCACCCTCCTTCCCTACCACCTCCCTGCACAGCTTCACATCTGCCCCATCTCACTATCTTCCGTGCACTTCTCACGAACCCATCCACTCCGACCCCCGGCTTCTGTACACGCCAACTCTCTGAATTCTACTCCTGGACTTAAATTCGTCCTTGCGATCTGGTTCCTTCCTAATCTATAGGAGACTACAAGTCCCAGGATGCCCCCATACCCCATGACCTGCTGGGAAATAAAGAGCCTTCCCTCCGCGCTGGGGGCGCTGTGCATCTGCTGAGTGAGGCGAGCCGCTGGAAGTCAGAGCCTAGCCGAGCGTTTCCCCGGACGCGACCACTGGCCCGGTATACGAGGAGGGGCCGGGCGGGTCACCCCGCGCGGGGGCGCCGCCACCTCTGCCGCGGCAGCCGAGAGCTGACTCTGTTTTTGTGGCATTCTCGCTGGCAGCTTCCGAGACGGACAGGTGTTAGGGGCTGGCCCTTAGCGTTATTGGGGTTTCCCCGGTGCTGTCGCTGCGCCCCCTCGCAGAAATGGCCAGGACCAAAGTCCTGAGACTTAGAGTGCGCGCGAGAAAGAGGCTAGAGATGATGAGTCAGAAGCGCAGGGCCTTTTTCGTCCCCCTCCCCCGATGCCTGGGCGCCCATGGAAGGCTGGCCCGCTGGGCGGGGAAGAGGTGGACCGGGCAGGCAGAGGGAGGGACGCGGCGACCGGATAAGAATTTCCCGCCTCTCTAAGCACAACACAAAAACGAGCCCGCGTCGCCGCCACCCTTACTCTCAGGCGGAAGTGGGCGCGGGAGTGCGAGTGCGCAGGCTCGACCTCTGGGCAGCCCCGCCGACCTTTGATCCCGGGCACAGTAGAGTTGCTGAAACTTCGCTTGCGTTCGTTCCGCACCGTTTGTAATCTTTGCAAGTGTGCAAAAATGACAGTTTCGGGTGGGCTTGCGAAAACCCAAGAAAACTGGAAGTAACGGCAGCACCACCAGGCAGTTTACTAGCCGCTAGAGAAATTAGAAATTGACCAGAGCTGGAGTACTGAGAGAACTCACCCCAAATTCACATAATGTCTAGGATGGATGTACTCCTCACTCATTTTTTACCCATTTCAGAAGGCTTCTTCCCTACAGAATGCTGGTTCTCGGGGCTTATCCAAGCCCAGGCACTAGCGAGGCAGAGCGCAGCCTGGCTGCCTTGCCCTGCTATTGCAGCCGCACCAAATACACTTTGTTTCTGTTTGTGACATCTTGAAAGCGGTTATAGTTATCCTCTTGCAAGTTAGGTATGAATTCTAGCGAGTGGGAGCAATTCTGGGATCAGGCTCTGGAATGGAGAAAACAAGATCTATCCCCTCCCCACCTTCCACCCCTGCCTTTAATTGCCAGAATAATGGATGTGTGAAGGCCTCCAAGAAAATAGTATTCTTCAAAGTCAGAAGACACTGGAAAAATAAATAATTCATTTTCACTGCCTTCCAGATGAGAGCAACAGCTTTTAAAAATGTGATCAGAAGTATATCGAAATTATGTTCTAGTGCTTGGAGAAGCTCAATGACCATGAAAATGAACCTTGTAATAGTCAGGTCAGGCGAGGTTATGCCATAGTTAACAATGCCAAATCTCAGTGGCTTAAAACCATGAAAGGTGTATTTCTCACACTACATGTCCAGTTCAGGTTGGCAGGGGCTCTTCTCATTAGTTATTCAAGTACCCACGCCAGTAGAGTTCCACTGCCTGAGGTCCCACCATGTCACCACGAGGCTTAAGGTTCCCCCCTCAGAATGTGGAGTAAGCATGAAGAATTGTTCATGGGCTCATGTCACTTCCACTCACAGTTCATTGGCCAAAGCAAGTCACATAGCCATACCAAACTTCAAGAAGGTAGAAAAGGCAGTCTTTCCATGTGACTAGAAGAAGGTGGATAGCAAAAATAATTCATTAACAGAAAAAAGGTTAATTATTTGCAATGATTCTTGAATAGTTTAGAAGTTAGAACTCATTTGTTCTGGCAGTTAGGTCCATATCTACTTTGGTTTGTTTCCATGGACTAATAAATAAAGGTCTTAATAGAAACTTTTCCAAAAAAAAAAAAAAAAAGAATAGGACTGCAAGCCTGGAAATCTAGATTCTGATTTTGTTGTGTAAGTTCCGGCAAGTCAAATCTCTCTGAACTACATTTTGCTCATATGAAGATTATAATCTTACTTATCCTTCCTATCTTCCTGGAGTATCAAGGCTAAAATAAAAGCACATATGGAAAAGTATTTTAAAACTATAAAGCACTTGAGGGGATGAAAATAAATTGCCTATAGGAGCAAGGAATGGTGTAAATGAGTGAAGCATATTGAGTATGAGGCAATAGGGAGTGATGGAGACTAAAAAACTAGAGAGCACATATTTTATTTAGAGGCTATAGCCTTCTCAACACCCAATTGCCTTGTGGAACTGTAAGCCTCATTGTCACAGCTCCAATTTTTCTATACAAAGAAATTCTGATTTTTTAAATGTGAAATCTTCTGATAACTAATTTTTTAAAAATCCAAGGGCTAATTCAGCTCTGGCAGTTTCTGCAATATACAAACACAGGGGAGGAATTTGTGTTTTGGATATGCAGTATTGTCCTGTAGGCCTTTGCAGACATTAGAGTTCTCAAAAGAGGGTGATTTTGCCCCCACAGGGACAAAATATTTGGGAATATCTGGAGACATTTTTGGTTGTCACAGTTGGGGGTGGGTGGGGATATGTGATAGAAGGAGCATTGAATGAGAAGTCAGAAGATCTGGGATTTAGTCCCAGTGCAACTAATGCCCCTTTCCTGTGTATTATCCTCTGCCGAAGACTGTCTTAGGCTTGTAATGTGTTCCTCATTATTTCTCCCTGCACATTATTGCCAGAGACCCTTGCTACTCCACGAAAGCACGCCGCTTTGCTGTATTGTTACCCAACAACCTCTGTATCTGACCTTTTTTTTTTTTATCAGTTTGGCAGCATCTCTGAAGGTCACTCATATTTTACTTGAATTGCTGCCCATTGGAACCTTACAGAAATAAGGGACTGTGACAAAGTTCTTGATGACGTCAGTTTCTAAAGGCCTCAACCCCTGTCCCTTGTATTAAGCATTAGAGAAATATCCGATTAATGATATCTGGCTCCATATGCAGCAGAAATCTGTGGTAGTTGGAAATTCTGCATACTGATTTATTTTACCCTCATTTCTTTGAAATCCAATCGTTTATTCTGGCTTTGAGTACATGATTATGGATAACGAACGTTACTTCCCAAGAGAATTCTCCGTTTGGATTTTTTTTTGCTCGTCTACCTAAAATGGTTCAGTTTTGTCTCACAGGCTGTGTTCTCTGCTGCCATCTCGTGGCTTCTCGTGTGCCCGGGTCAAGGGCTCACAAAGTCCTCCCCCAAGGCAATGGCATTTGGCCATGGCTTAGCTGGGGAAAGAATCCCCTCTCCTCGCGGAGGGCGCACTTCCAGTCTCTCCCCAGTAGTGAGTGGGCCTAGGGCAGCAAACAGGCCTGGGACGGGAAGCTGGGTGAGGCGGGGAGGCCCGAGGCCCACCGCCCTCCCTTTCTTCTGCACCCCCCATCCCTCCGCCTGCTCCACCCCCACCCCAACTCTTTGTTATGCAGTCCTAACCAGGAGCCACCGAAATCTGTGAAATGAACGAATCTGTGAAATGAACTGCCCGGGGGTATTTGGAGCTGACCTAGCCTGCCTGGCCTGACGAATGTTCACCGATCACCGCCTTGGGCTAGGATGTTCTTAAGAGCAGTGAGAAGTGAAGACCCCTCTATCGAGTTTCCGGATTTTGTTTTCTTCTCTAGGACTGTTCCGTGTTGTTTTGAGTCCACGCGCTTGATGGAGGGCTCAGACCGAGCTGCCTCAAGTTCGACATTTGATATGCTGATCGAGGGGCACTGCGCTTATAAATATCGCTGGGTCTGTGCACTAGAGTGATCAGTGGTCCATCTCCAGAGGACAGGGAATGTGGGAATCTGCCCCCAGTTGGGCTGCTGGTGACTGGGCAGTGACTCAGTGCAGCAGGGAAGGCTGAAAACATTTTAGTTAGTGCTATTTTTTTTCCCATTGTAATAATTATCATATCTATACAGGCAGTTAAAAACTTCCAATTTCTAAAGCAAATTCGTAGAACTGTACCTCATTATTAGTGCTTCCTGTACACTTTCCATATTTTCACTCTTTTGGTGGAGAGACCCCTGACTCCATTCCTCATACTTCTAACCACCCCCCCACCCCTTACACCCGCTCATCAAAAAATAGCAAAACAAAACAAATAAAAGCAGCAGCAGCCGCTGCCTTGTGTGTTTGTTTTAACGTGCTTTCCCCTGTACAATAATGCAAGAGGAAGGGCCTCATTGTATAATTTCCTGGATGGGCCTCGTTGTATAATTTCCTGGGGCCTGGGGAGTTGCCAGGGAGAGCCATGCTTGGAGGTACGTGTGTTGTTTCTCTTCAAAATTCAGATGTCGTTTACCTAATGAGAGTCGTTTCTGTTCTGTTTTATGTTTTACCTTCATTGCCTACATTTTTTCCCCACCGTATTTAATTTATATTTTAAGTTGTGTGTTATTCTTGTTTCCACTCTCATGAATCTTTGGTTTATTTTTCTTATCAGAAATTTTTCCTATTCTCTGTCCAGAGTTCATGAGTTGTCTTCGTTGATTCTTACCATTTTCCCTTACCATCACAAAGTTTTCTCGTTTAAAATGTTTTTTCCGAAGGCAAAGCTCAAAGATAAATTAAATTTGTTTGATCTCTCTGTAATTATTTCCTTCCTTCATGTATAAAGAAAATGCTATGCACTTACCCTTATACTTTAGGTAAGGCAAAAGGACTCAAAGTCATGGGATAGGAAAACAGGATTTATAAATCTCAAAGATAATTATGATGAAGAGATTTTTAAAAAAATGAATTTAAGAAGTGAAGTGGGTCCAATGTTTACTTGTTATAGAGAGGCCCATTTTAGACCAAAAGAGATAAGAAATTAAACACCTTTCCAAAGATGAGCTGCTTTGAAATTGCAAAGACTTAGACTCTTTTCTGGACTGCTTTGAAGTTCAACCTCTGAATATATTAGAGATGTTTTGTACAGTGCACTTTCTTGCATACTGATAGGTTGTTGGAGCAAGCATTCAGCTATCAACTGAGAGGCTGGATTAGATTACATTTATTTTCCCCTCCAACACTCTGTTGGTTTCTCGAGAGTGGTCGTGATTTTTATTGATCCATCCATACTCTCTCATCTGAATGAGTACCCTAGGCAAAACTGTAAAGAAAGTTTACTAATATTCCGGTAGTCCCTAGAGCAGAATTTATCACCTTCCACACTATTGACATTTGGGCCAGACAACTCTTTGTTGTGGAGGGCTGTTCTGTCCATTGTAGAATGTTTAGCAGCACTCTTAGCCTCTACTTTCTAGATGCCAGTAACACCTGCCCACATACCAGTTGTGACACCCAAAAATGTCTCCACACATTGCCAAATGTCCTGAGGGGTAATAGTGCCCCCTCCCTTGAGAACCAGTGCTCTAAAGGGGTATCATAAGAACGGGTTTATTTAATGTCTTATCTCTCCAAAACGTTTGTATTTCAAAAGAGGCCTGAAGAGGCCTACAAGAACCACATTGCACATCCAAAATCTGAATTCCTCCCAGAGTATTTGCCTGAATGGTCTGTCTTAATTAGTGTCACACATATTGGACGCTAGACTCGCCTGTCCCTCATTTCCTATAGCTAAATCCTCACCACATTCTGTTGATTTCCTTCTGCTTTAAAATCAGTCCCTTTAACCCCATCAACACCATTCCTGCCCTAGTTGAGGCCTCACAGCCTCTCACCTAGATCATAGCAAGCCTCCTAACTAGTTTCTATGCCTCCAGGCTTGTCCTCAGGGCTGCCTTCCATATAGCCACGTGAATGTGACCATGTCATTTCCCTGCTAAAAAGCCTGTCAATCCTCTGCATCACCTACAAGATCCAGTCCAAAGCTTTTAAAATACCATATTGAGCCCTGTGATCTGGCCCCTGCCTGCCCTGTCAGCTTCATCTCCCACATCCCGTCCTTTACATTCACTCTTTGGTGACAGCGATCTAGGGAAGGTGACATTGAGATGCAGCCTTCTATAAAAACCATTTTTAAATTATTCATTAATATCTAAGATAAATACCTCTACCCTATCCTTGAGCTCCACCCTCTCCCTCTCCTTGCTTTTTGATTAGCCTGAGGATGATAATGAAACAGTACTGACTCAGTGATGGGCTGGACAGGGGTCAGGGCTGTTTGTTGTGCGCATTAGTAGTAGTCACAAAAGAGTTTTTACATCATTTTTATGTCCTATCAAAATGACTAAGTCAAAATATTGCCTTTGGCATCTACGTTTCTCACTCAAACTGTCATACCCATTTCCAGCTCCATGCCAGCCCTTCATCTTGCTAACTGCTACTTATCCTATGAGATTTATAGCTCAGTCTTCACTTCCTTTGAGACACTTCCCTGTCCTCTCCCACAACTACTATGACTGTTGTCCTCCATGCTTCCTTAGTGTTCTATCTGTAGTTCTGTTATTATATTTAGAACGTTTAATTGTAATTATCATTGTATGTCAACCTTGAAGCAGAAACTGTTTTCTTCATCTTTGTAAACCCAGAACGTAGCCAAGTGAATGACATATAGAAGGCATTCAAGAAATGTTTATCAAATGAATGGAGTAAGTCAGAAGGTGCCTTAGAAGACATTCTGCTCAATATAACCTCCTACAGTCATCCAGTCTCCGCTTAAATGTTGACAATAGTGGTGCCACTGGAGAAAGTATGGCAACTGGTGCCCCTACAAATTCATGATCTTGAACTTGAATTAGGTTCTAAAGTCTGTGCCAGGGAAGTGGACTTGGCCCAATGGATAGGGCATTGGCCTACCACATGGGAGGTCTGCGATTTAAACCTTAGGGCCTCCCTGACCTGTGTGGAACTGTCCCATGCGCAGTGCTGATGCTCGCAAGGAGTGCCCTGCCACACAGGGGTGTCCTCTGCGTAGGGGAACCCCATGCACCCCATAAGGAGAACCGCCCAGTGCAAAGGAAAGTGCAGCCTGCCCAAGAATGGTGCCGCACACACGGAGAGCTGACACAACAAGGTGACACAACAAAAAGAAACACAGGTTCCTGGTGCTGCTGATAAGGATAGAAGTGGTCACAGAAGAACACACAGCAAATGGACACAGAGAGCAGACAACTGGGGGAAGGGGAGAGAAATAAATAAATCTTTAAAAAAAAAAAAGAGGATAAAGCTGACAGATTTACAATTTATAAGAAAATAAAGTCTATGCCATAATACTACTATTGGCAGCTCTCAAAACAGCTGCTGCTTCAAGCTTTTTACCTTGGTCTTAATAGTTAAAGTGCATCTGGAAGACTAAACCAGTAAGAACAACTTAAAAAAATTCTAACAAGGAGAGTACTAAGGCAAAACTTGTTCTGTCAACTATTAGTGTATATTTTAAAGGTAAAAGAATTAAAAGTGTATTATTGGTCCCAGAATAGATAGATGGATGAATATAAAAACAGAACAGAGTTCAGAAAAGAGCCTAAGTATATGCAATGATTTTTATATATTTTGATGGCACTATTTCATGTTGGTCATTTAGTGGCAGACTGGTTTTCAATGAACAACTGGATAACTGTTTACAAATAAAGTAAGTTCCACTCCTGTCATGTCATATACCAAAATAAATTCTAGATGATTAAAGACTTAAATGGAAAAATCAAAACCATTAAAATATGAAAGAAAGTATAGATAACCTATTTATATAATCTCAAGGCACATGAGACCTTTCTAAGCATAAAACTAGTATCACAGACTCAAAAGGAAAAGATTTTACATTAAAAATTTAACCTCTTCCGTGGTTCAAACCCCGGGCCTCCTTGACCTGTGTGGAACTGGCCTCAAGTGCAGTGCTGATACGTGCAAGGAGCACCCTGCCACGCAGGGGTATCCCCCGCATAGGGGATCCCCACGCGCAAGGAGTGCGCCCCTTACGAGAGCCGCCCAGTGTGAAACAAAGTGCAGCCTGCCCAGGAATCGATCCGCCCACACAGAGAACTGACGCAGCAAGGTAATGCAACAAAAAGAAACACAGATTCTTGTGCCGCTGACAGCAAAAGCAGACAAAGAAGACGCAGCAAATAGACACAGAGAACAGACAACGGGTGGGGGTGGGGAAGGGAAGAGAAATAAATAAATCTTTAAAAAAACAATTTTAACCTCTTATGCAAAAAAATCATAAAGGTAAATTTCAAGTGAAAAGTTGAGGAAGGAAGGATGACAGATTGTTAGTATTAATAAAGATAAAACAGATAATTTATGAAAAAGGAATAAATTTAAATAACCAAAACTCCATGAAAGATAATTTATCTTCATAATAATTAAATAAAAACAATTTAAAAAATTAAGATGCCAGGTTTTGCTATTCAGATTAACATGTTTTAAATGTATAAAACCCATCATTGAATATTCAAGGAAATGGTCATTTTCTTATACTTCTATTAGGAGTGTAAATTGGTACAACTTTAAGGGAAGGCAATTTAAGAACTTATGTCTACAGGTTAAGAATTACCTACCATTGGCCTAGCTATTCTGCTTCTAGGCATTTTTTTTTTTCAGAAATAATCTTGTACATGTGCAAGGAATTACCTACTGAAATGTTCATCACAGCATTTATTTTAAAAGTTTAAAAGTGTAGACAGTCTAAATAGTATGCCTCAATATCCTTTTCATATCTCTGCTTCAGCTTAGTAACCTTTTCCTAAGGCTGCTTGTCACCTGCCGCAGTGTTATTCCACATCTTTCCCAGCATCTTTGCAACATCGCCAGTGGAGAGGCCAGGATGTTTGCCTTTGATTTTTGAGTGATACTCAGAACAAAACAAGAAGAAGACTGAAGGAGGCCTCTTGGGTGCATTGAGATCCTTGAATTTCTTTCATGTTTCCTTTTTAGGAGGGATATAGGTTTTGATTTCTATTTCATAACAGGCTTTATCCACCTTGGCCATGTCTTCAAATCTTCCTTTCTCTTTAGCAGACATGGTCTTTCACCTCTCTGAGCACTTCTTGGAAATCTCTGAGAAGTTGACTGAAACATTCCTGTGCTCCTTCTTGTGCTCCTCCCTGCAAGTCCACATGAAGTATGCATATGAAGATATTTTGCCTCTCAGCTTCATAGGGTCTCCTTTTTCCCACAGCTAGTTATTTTTCATCTGTGGGGCACAGAGTAGCCTCGTACTTGCTCAGGCACTGTCTTTATGGAGCTCAGTGCACTGCAAGAATTTGATAGAAATATATGCATAGAAAAAAAGTGTAGGATAAACATCTAGTTATTCCAATTATCCATAGGTGGTCATTTAGGACTGTTCTAATTTTTTACAGTAATCCTGGATTACTTGAGTCCTTTACAAAAACAAGCTGTAGAATATTTCATGAAATAGGGAAGTGTTCATCATATATTCATATAGTGTTTCACCAAAACAGTTTATTTGACCTATCCCAATTTTATTGTACAAATATATGAAAGGCATAGAAAAAAATAATTACTGTAAATAAATGTCCCAAAATGTTATTAGTGGTTATGTTTGGGTAGTGTAATTAAAGGTGAATTTTATTTACTTTTAAAATATATATATTTTCGAAATTCCTCCCGTGGATATATATTACCTCCATAATTTGAGTTTTAAATTTTTAAAAAAATTTTTACTTATATTGAGCCAAAAATTCTTCTTTTTTGGTCAGATGAAAGCTTTAATTGGGGGGAAATTGAAAGGTGTAGTTTTAAAGGTAAATAACACCAAAGAATCTGCAAACTATTAAAATCAAAGAGGGGCTGAGGAGGTAGAGGAGAATGTTCAGAGATACCCATAAGCAGGTGTTTAGAAAGGAAAAAGATCTCTGAATAGCTAGCCAACAGAGTCAAAGAGGTTATTATTGTAGGGGAGAAGTACTTTTCAAAAAGAGAAAGGCAGACAAAGAAAAGTGAATGAAAGGACACCACAAAATTATATAAAGAGGTATAGACTAAAGTTGCATAGACTAAAGAAAGACCTTGAAGGACTTTTTGCAATAAATTATAACACACAGTGCCAGGGAGTGAAATGGAACTCAGCAAAGGAATTAGAAAACTGTTCTCCAAAACCTATGATCTACGACTACAGCTGGCTGCAAATGTGACTTGTGTTCATGAGAAGGCCTTCAGAAGAGACCTGAGAAAATAGAAGTTTTGAGCAATTAAGTATCATCTATCATCATCATCATAAAAATAACTTAATCTGTAATAATGTTTACATGCACCTTTGTCATGCTTACAGTGTGCTTGGCACTGTTCTAAGCATTTTATTGCCTTAATGTATTTACTTCTCATTATACCCTTAAAAACGTATTTAGTCCTTACTATACACCTGCCTACAATATGGAAGGTCCTGGGTTCGGTTCCTGGTGTCTTCTGAAGAAGACAAGCAAGACAGCAAGCTGACGCAACAAAGAGACACAACAAGGAAACACAATGAGAGACACAAAAAGCAGGCGCAGAAGTAGCTCAAGTGGTTGGGCACCTACCTCCCTGGGTTCCGTTCTGGTGCCTCCTAAAGAGCAGACACAGAGAGCACACAGGATCAGACAGAGAGCAGACAGACTGCACAAATGAGATGGAGAGAAATAAGTAAGTAAATCTTAAAAAAAAAAGAATTAGGTGCTATCATCCCCATTTTACAGGCAAGAAAAATGAGGCACAGAAAGGTTAAATAATGCTGCACATTCTAATGTCACACAGCTAGCAAGTGAAAGAGCCAATTCATATCCAGACATCCTTACTCTAGAATTCAAGGGCTTAGCCACTATGTTATACTGCTTCTAGGTCAAAACATCCCCTAAGGCTGCAATTCCCAAAATGTGGTCCTTTCAGGAAGCCAGGAGTTCAAAACCAATTTCATTACAATACTAAGATTTTTTTTTTTCTTTTTTAAAATTTTTTTTCTTTTTTTCCTTTTTTTCACATGCATTCTCTTATGAGTAGATAGAGGCATTTTCCAAAGGTGACAAGAAGGTGATATATAAATGGCTTTCTAAGGTAAGCAAGCTGTTTGGAGTCCTAAAACTAAAACATTTGAGAACCATTGCCCTAAAGTAGAGAGACCATAATTTCTAAAGAGATAATCAAGATAGATTGCTAGAATTTATTCCATAATCATTCAGTGTATATTAACTGATCACTGCATTCCAGATAATGTTCTAGGTAGGGGGATCACAGTGGTGGACAAGACTAAAATTGTCCCTAGACTCATGGAATTTAGTACATTGATTCTAAAACATCAGGGTGCATAGGAGTCCCTTGATAAGCTAATTAAAATGGCAAATTCTGAGACTCTACCCCAAGAAATGCTGATTCTTTTTTTTAGGGAATGAATCATTTTTTACAAGCTGTTCAGTTGATTCTGTAGCAAAAGATCCACTAACTACATTTTGAAAGCCATTGGTATAGTGATGGCTGACCCTGAAGAGAAAACTTGGGGAAATGAAAGTGATTCCCATATATGAAGATCTGTGTGACGTCAGAGAGCAGAATAGATACCAGTAGGTGGAAGCTTACCTGCAGGCAGGTTTCCACCGACTGTTAGGAATGACCATTCAGTTAAGGCATTGAGCTCTAGATCAATTGCAAGTGTTGAGTCTGCTGGAGAGTCTTATGAGGAGCATCGTCCTAAGGACTCCCACATGATGTTTTTCTACATGACTTCTAAGCTTGGGGAAATTATCCCAAGAACCAAGAGTGAGGACTGATAAAATGCATAACTGATATAGTGCACTGATTTAAACATTAATTTTCTCCAAAAAAAGATGTCAACTCAGATGAGAACAGAAATTCCAAAGTAACCATTTGGGCTAGGTCAGACCACAAGGACTGGCCAAAATTCGATGAAGAGTGAGAATGAGGGAAAAACTGAAGCAGCTCCACAAACCTTCCCTAGTTCCTCATGGAGCTGTACCCAGAGTTCAGTGGCCTCAGAAGGAAGAACTGAGAACAGGAGACTTACTACCTTTTATTCCTTCTGGATCTTGGGTAAGGATTTCTATCAGACCTTATCACAATTTAAAACCTGGGTTCTAGGTTCATCTATTCTTGCTGGGCCATAGAAATATAATCTAGTTATGAAACACATATAAGCAACTCATATAATTTAGCTACTCCCAAATTTCATCTCTTAATGTCCCATTAGGCCTAGAAATTTCAGTTCGGCAGGCCTAGTGATGGCTTGCATACCATTAGAGGCCTACACGCAGGTACAATAACCCTTGGAAGCAGACTCTTATCCCTGTTTCACAGATTACTATAATTGAAGCTATTTTATGACACTTTATATTTCACTGAGTAAATAGAATACATTTAAAAACAACTTCAAAATGAAAAAAAAAAAGAAAGAAAAAATAAAAACAACTTCACCTTCCCTCACCCAAGCAAAGGAAGTGTTGCCCAGGCTTTTCTCTACACCTCTGTACTGAAACTGCTTTTGTCAAGTTCAGCAATTACCTCCATTTCTCCAAATCTTGTTAAACTTTCTATTCTCACCTTACTTGAATTCCCAGTAATGTGTGACATCCCGCATATATTTTGAAACAGTTCTTTTACCTGCTGTTTGAGAGTCTATGTTCTCCTGGTTTTCTTTGTACTTCATTGGCTGTGTTTTCTTAGTCTCCTTTGCAGAATTGTCCTTCTCTTCCAATCTCTAAATATTAGTTGCCTCAGGCTTCATTTCCAGGCCCTCTTCTTTAGATACACTTTTTCACTAATGATCTCATTCAGACCTGTGACTTTAAATAATCTTTGTAGGATCCCTAAATTTGTATCTCTAGATCTGACCTGTGCTCCACACCAGGCTCATATATCATCTTCACTTGAATGTGTAATAGGGATTTCAAATGTAACAAGATCAAAACAAAACATTTAATTCCTACCCTAAATAAAACTTTTCACTCTGTCTTTCCCATCTCAATTAATGGCACACCATTCACAAAGTTGCACTGGCCAAAACCCTAGGAGTCATTCTTCATTATTTTATTTTCCTCCCTTTCCTCATGCAATTGTTTAATGAGACCTGTCCCTTTATGTCCAAGATAGACTCCAACAACCTTTTATGCCACCATTATGCCACCGTTGTCTCTTATCTGATTTATTACAATTACCTCCTAACCCTTTCCTTTCTTCCAGTTTTTTCCCCTTTGATGGTCAGGGTTAATAGTTACAAACAACAGAAACTAACCAGCTGATTTAAGCAGAAAAAGCAGTAATTTGAAGAAACATTGTCATGGTATTAGAGGCAAACTGGGTATACAATGTTGGTAGAGTGGATAGTGAAATGTAGTGGATTAAACCATGGAGTACTGTGCAGTTGTTAGAAACCATGTTTTGGAACTGCTTGACATAACTTCATGGATACCATCTCCAGTGGTCTAGAATGCTGCCACCAGTTGTACTGTAGAGCAGTCCATGACTGTGTGTCCCAAAGCAACCCCCCAAAAAGATAAGCAGAATGGATGCTTTTCTCTACCTACTTTCTCATTCTTACCCTCTGGCTCTACTCAGAATGTAACGCTTGCCCAATGCCCCCTCACCTTCTCCTACCCCTCCTCATAATTCTAGTTCACGGCCGACTCTAGTTTCCCTAGGAGTTTTTTACAGAGGGAGTGATGATGGTGGTTAATTCCTGGAATCCATGCTTCCCTTTTACTCTATATTTCCTCCAGCATTGCATACTCCAGTGAGGAAGTAGCCAGCCACCTGTACTAATTTGCCATCTTAGCAGTCGCTGGTGTTTTCTAGTTCTTCACAAGTTCCTGTAGTTATTGGAGCCTGCATTGTTATTGCAGGGAGGGGATGGCCTAGAAATGTTTTTAACCCACAAATTGCACAATTTATAAAAGGCAAATTTACTCCTATCGGTGCTGTAATTACAACCCTGGGAAGGGATCTAGAATGCTTTGTTGATTAGATTCATCTTAATTATATGGTGATACATAGGAAAATTATAACTAGTATAACTTATAGACTATTTAACAGTAATACTGTAATATTTTGCAGCAATGGTAAGAAGATATTTTTTCAGTACTAAGGAACAACAGCAGGGGGGTAGAACGGGTATGGGGTTTTTTCCTTTTGGAGTATGAAAACATTCTAAAATTGACCGAGGTAATGATAGCACAACTCTGTGATGAAAATGAGAGCCACTGAGGACCATTGACTATGAGGTGCAGAGGTGCCCAAAGATGTACTTACCAAATCCAATGGATGTGTCATGATGATGGGAATGAGTGTTGCTGGGGGGGGGGAGAGGTGGGGTGGGGGGGGTGGGGTTGAATGGGACCTCACATATATATTTTTAATGTAATATTATTACAAAGTCAATAAAATAAATAAATTAATTTTAAAAAAAATGAGAGCCACTGAGTATATACTTTGAGTGGATTATACAAAGCATGGGCCTGTATAACAGGGAATGCAGTGGTGGATTATGGACTGTGGTTAAAAGAGCAAGTACGAGAATATTTTCTCTTGAATGATAACAAATATATAATATTAATATAGGGTGTCAATAATTGGGTGGGTTGGGGGAATACACCAAATGTAAAATATAGGCTATAGTTAGTAGTGATATTTTGACAATGCCCTTTCATAGTTTGTAATAATAAATGTTTCACAAAAATGCAGGGTGGTGGTGGGATGATGTATGGGAGCGCTTTATGATGATATGCATGTTTGCTCACAACTTTTACTATACATTTATTGTTTATATGTGTTCATATGTGAATGATACACTTCAATAAAATTTTATTTTTAGAAATTCATCTTACTTAACCCAACAAATACGTTTGTGGTTATTATAAGCCAGGCGTGTTATTAGATGCTAGAAATAAAAATGAAAAAAACTATCTCTGCCCTCTAGTGGAAAGAGGGAGAAATGATCTTATAATTATAATATTGTAAATTGAGGTAATTGCTTTAATGGAGGTATGCACACAGATTAGGAGAATAGTATCCTTGGCAAAAAGACAACTTAGAAAGGTTCTCTGCATTTGAGCAGAGAACTTGAGGAATTTTTAAAGATGTCAAATAGAAAGAAAATGTTATAGGAAGAAAGTACAGTATGAGGCAAAGAAAAAGGGCTTGAGGAAGCACATTGTATACTGGGAAATAGAAATAGACCAGTATTTCTGGAACATAAACTGTGAGAAAGGTACTGGAAAATGAGATGGATGAGTAGGCAGCACTAGGGAATTTGGGTTTATCCTGTAAGTCAGTGTTACCAACTTTAGGAAAATTTTAAAGAAAAAGTTAGATGTATCCAAAAATTTAATAATAAAGACAAACCATAATGCTTTAAAAATAAAAACTAAAATAATTGTCTCATATTCTAGGTAGGGCTGATATTAATGTTACCTATCAATAAGGTGTCTTTCTCCAGGTCAATGACATATAGAGAGCCACAGCCATTTCTTACTCTAGTATAGGTTCTTTTTTTAAAAAAAAAAAAGATTTATTTATTTATTTAATTTCCCCCCCTCCCCTGGTTGTCTGTTCTTGGTGTCTATTTGCTGCGTCTTGTTTCTTTGTCCGCTTCTGTCGTCGTCAGCGGCACGGGAAGTGTGGGCGGCGCCATTCCTGGGCAGGCTGCTCTTTCTTTTCACGCTGGGCAGCTTTCCTCACGGGCGCACTCCTTGCGCGTGGGGCTCCCCTACGCGGGGGACACCCTTGCGTGGCACGGCACTCCTTGCGCGCATCAGCGCTGCGCATGGCCAGCTCCACACGGGTCAAGGAGGCCCGGGGTTTGAACCGCGGACCTCCCATATGGTAGACGGACGCCCTAACCACTGGGCCAAAGTCTGTTTCCCTAGTATAGGTTCTTGAACATGGTTTTGTATATGGTGACTCTCTCAAACAGTTCTGGATATTAGGCACAAACATAGACCTAGAAGTTGTGCTGTATCGGATAAAGTGTTTCACATTCCTTCTCTTGGGTATGAATGTCAATCCATAAACTCTAGTTTGGAAGAAATATCTTACTTGTGTTTTAAATCTCTTTTCATTGTAAAACACAGAAAAAAAATGCATAAAACATATTGTTTACCTTAGTGAACAACCATGCACAGAACAGCCACCCAAGTCAAGAAAAGAGAACATTTCCAGCATCCCAGTAACTCTCTTTGGTTCCTTTACCAATCAGAGCCTCCTGCTCTACCCCAAAAGTAATCATTCTTCTGACTTTTATGGTATCTTCTCCTTGCTTTTCCCATCCTTTACCACCTAAGTCTGTTCCCCCTACACACAGTAATTTAATTTTGTCTATTTTTGAACTTTGTATAATTGGAATCATATATATTCTTTTATGTTTGGATATTTTTTTGGCACAACAAGTTGGTAAGATTCATCTTTATTTTTGTGGGTAGCTATAGTTTGTCCATTTTCATTGCATGATATTCCATTGTAATTGATATAATGATATAGTTATCCTTTCTATTGTAGATAGACATTTGGTCTCTTTCCAGTGTTGGCTATTATGAATAAGGCTTATCTGAACATTCTTCTACATGTCACCGATGTTCATGGTCACACATAGCTGTTGGATATATACCACAAGTAGAGTTATTAGATCATAAAATAAACCTATCTTCAACTTAAGTAGACAATGCTCAACTGTTTCAAAATACTTTTACAAGGATCTGAAAATTCCAGTTGTTTCAGATCCTTGTTATTCATAGCCTTTTTAAATTTAGTCATTTTGGTGGATATATAGCTACATCTCATTGTGTTGTTTTTTGTATTTTTTTCCTCTTTGCTATTTTGTTTTTTAAACAATTCAATTTTATTCATACATATTAATAAAGTATACAATTTATCCAAAGTGTATAATCAGTGGTATTTGGTATAATCACATAGTTATGCATTCATCACTTCAATCATTATTAAAGCATTTTCATTATTTCAATAATAATAATAAACACAGACATTCAAACATACAAGAAAATTCCTCACCCTTCAATCTCTCTGTTTCCCCTGCTGTACATAGCTGCTATTTCTGGCTATTCTTGCACAATTATTTATTTGTTCATTAAGCAGTTTTATTGAGATATGTCCACATAGCCATATGATCTATCCAAAGTGTATAATCAGGGAAGCGGATGTGGCTCAACTGATAGAGTGTCCGCCTAACATATAGAAAGTCCAGGGTTTGATACCCAGGGCCTCCTGGCCCATGTGGCAAGCTGGCCCACACTCAGTGCTGCCGCATGCAAGGAGTGCTGTGCCACACAGGGGTGTCCCCTGTGTAGGGGTGCCCCACGCACAAGGAATGTGCCCCACAAGGAGAGCCACCCCGTGCAAAAAAAGCACAGCTTGCTCAGGAGTGGCGCCACACAGAGAGAGAGCTGATGCAGCAAGATGATGCAACAAAAAGAGACACAGAGACACAGATTCCTGGTGCCGCCTGACAAGAGTGAAAGCAGACACAGAAGAACACACAGTGAATGGACACAGAGAGCAGATAACAGGGAAAAGGGAGAGAAATAAATAAAATAAGTCTTTAAAAAAATTAAAAAAAGTGTATAATCAATGGTTTTTTTCCTAGCTGTTAAAAAGTTCTTTATTGGGAAGCAGATGTGGCTCAAGTGATTGAGCTCCCACCCACCACACAGGAGGTCCCAGTTTGATTCCTGGTGCCTCCTAAAGAAGATGAGCAAGACAGCGAGCTGATGCAATGGGCAAGCATGGCAAGCTGATACAACAAGATGATGCAATAAGAGACACAAGGAGGAATAAAATAACGAGAGACCCAACAAAGCAAGGAGTGGAGGTGGCTCAAGCAATTAGTCCTCTCCTTTGCACATGGAAGTTCCCAGGATCAGTTCCTGGTGAATTAGTAATTTTTAAACTACCCATAAAGAAAAGCCTAGGCCCAGATTGGTTGAACCTCTGAATTCTACCAACACTTAAATTTGTATCTAAAATATATAAAAAACTCAAAGTCATTATAAAATTATACTGATTTTAAAAAGGATCTAGATAGACAGTTCTCTATGGAAAATATAGAACTGGCCAATGATCACATGAAAAGATGCTCAATACCACTAGTCAGTAGGGAAATGCAAATCAAAACTACAAAGAGACACCATTATATACCCGTTAGGATAGTTCAAATAAAAAACTCCCCACGTGTTGGCAAGGATGTGGAGAAACTAGAACCCTTATAATGCTGGTAGTATGAAAATGGTGCACCAAATTTGGAAAACAATCCAGCAGTTCCTCAAATAATTACACGCTGAGTTACCATGTGTCCCAACAATTCTACTAGTATATACCCAAGAGAAATGAAAACCTGTATCTACACAAACATTCACACAAATGTTTATAACAGCATTATTCCACTAAAAGGTGCAAATAGGCCAAATATCCATCAAATGAGGAATGGATAAGCAAAATGTAGTATAGTCTTAGAATGGAATATTCAGCCATTAAAATGAGTGATGTGCGGATACATGTCACAGCACAAATGAGCCTTAAGATGATTATACTAAGTAAAAGAAGCCAGTCATAAAATACCATGTGCTATACGATTCCATTTATATGAAAAGTCCAGAATATCCAAATCTATACACCAGAAGGACTAGTGTTTGCTCAGGGCCAAGAGGGAATGGGAGGACAGGGACATGATGTTCAAGGATACACGGTTTGTTTTTAATGTGAAGAAATGGTCTAAAAGTGACTGTGGTGGTGGTGACACATCTGAATACACTGAATTGTACACTTTAAATGGGCGAATTGTATGGTATGTGATTTGTATCTTAATAAAGCTGTTAAAGAGAATAAGGTTATCTATGTATTAAAAGAGTTTTCCTGTTTTTTCCTCAAAAAAAACTTTAGACAGGAGCAGATGTAGCTCAGTGGTTGAGTGCCTGATTTGCATGTACGAGTTCTCGGGTTCAATCCTCAGCAGCTCCTAAAAAACAAAAACTTCGGGGAATATTTTACTCATGAACCCTTCCTGATGAGCTTTATCCAAACCAGACGAGCTTTTTCCCAATCCAGGCCTGATTATGGAAATCATCAAAATGACTAATGATAAGCATTAGACATACTTAGTTGTAGACCTGAGACCAAAACAAAGACAGGAATAAGAATAGAAGACTATGAGAGGATTGTAGGAAGATGGCAGAGTACAGAATTCCAGGGCTCAGTACTTCAGTCAACCAAAACAATTCTTAAAAAGGCAGGAACTATCTGAAACGACTATTTTGAAACTCCAGAGGCCAAGAAAACACTGTAAAGCATCCAGGGAAGAGTATGAGAAGGAAGCTGATAAATTACAGTAAAGAACAGTAAATTGCTTTCAGCACATTGGATATTGGCACCCATCCCCCACTTTTGTGACAGGCCACTGCCATGGGGCCCAGACCCTGATTTGATTGCTGGTGACAGAAAGGGTCATAAAAATCATCAACTGAAGACCAGGAGTGGCACAGCCAATGATCAATCATGGCCTTTAATTAGCAAATTCAGATTGCTTGGGGCCTTGCTTTGAAGGCAGCTTGTTGCTTCAACCTGCCCAGACAAAGAAAGCAGCAGCCATTGTTTAAACCACCCTGGACAGGGGTAGGGATGGTAGAAACTTAAGGATACAGCACTTTCTCAGGGCTGCAGGGGACAGTTAGTTAAAGGACTGTATTTTCTAGGCAGGCCAAGAAACCTCAGCTTTGGGGAGCTGTCAGAGACGTTCATGGCACCCTTCCTGATCCCCACCCCAGGGCACTTTGAGTCTGCCTGCATGCCCTTCATGGGTTCCTGGCCCTATTTTGACTGAGAAAGACTGACTTGGGAAAGTCCTCTCCAGCATGCTCCTCCTCCCAGAATTTGCCCTCAAGGTAAAAGCAGCTTGAGACAATGAAAGAAGTGTAAGAAACCATAGAACCAGACAATCTGGGACAAAGTTCTGTCAGCTTCAAACACCTGGGAGATGGAGGACTGTGTCCTGGAAAACAAAAGGGGACAGTCAAACTTTGTACACAGGGGAACCCCAAAACGACTAACAAGCAAAGGCCCAGGACAAGATACAGGCCTAAAAAGACAGGGAAAACTCTGAACATGGCATTCGCCCTGGGCAGATCTTCCTGATAGGAGGACTGAAGCTTAAGAAAATCTCAGCCGTATCACCAGCTGGTTACAAAATCAGGAAACAGACAGCTCAGGGAATAAATCCCAGAGTTAACATTTTAAAAACTTTTTTTTTTTTTTTTTTACATATACAGTGTGCAACAAAAGAGTACAGAGCAAACAAAGACATAGGAAATTATGGCCCATCCGAAGAATGATAAAAATCCAGAAAACAGCAGTGAAGGAGATCAGAATGTGGACATACCAAATAAAGCCTTTAAAAAAAATGATCTTAAAAATGTTCAAGGAGATGAAAGAAAAAACAGAGAAGGCAGTAAAGGATATCAGGAGAACAATAAATAAGCAATATACAAATCTTAGTAAAGAGATAGAGATTTTAAAAAGGAACCAAACAGGACTATTGGAGTTTAAGGCCTCAATAAATGAAATGAAAAATTCCCAGGAAAGTTACAAAAGCAGATTGGATCTGACAGAAGGAAGAATCAGTGAACTCAAAGACAAAACACTTGTGATATTAGTCAGACTGAGGAGCAGAAAGAAAAAAGAATAATTAAAAGTGAAAATAGCCTAAGACAACTCTGGAACACTATCAAGTGCACCAATATATACATTATGGGAGTCTCAGAAGGAGAGGGAAGAAAGGGGCAGGAGGAATAGTAAAAAATAAATTAAAAATAACAGCACAACACCCTGTAGCACACCCACAATCTGTCTCAGACTGTGTATTGTTTTTCTTTTCTTGTTTCTTAATAAACATTTTACTCCCTTGGCGTATTTTTAAATTCTTTTATGCAACATAGCCAAGAACCTAGAGGCCCAGAACCCATAGCATTCTACTATTTGGTGAGCCAAGCCAGGAGACAAGGAGGCAAGTACCCCTGCTGAAGACTAGTGAGTTTTTAATTAAAGCCTGTCTGTGCCCTCTTTTGTTTTACTGGCAAGGCCCCTGAGACTGTCAGCATGGGCTGTTCCCAGAAGTTTGTTCCTTATTCAGCCCCCTGGAGGCACTGAAGTTCTTTTTTTTTTTTTTTGAGATTATGTATTTATTTATTTATTTCTCACCCCCTCCCTCTCCCCCTCCCCCTCCCAAATGTTGATTGTCCTTGCTGTCTGCTCTCTGTTCATCTTCTTTTTTTTAGAAGGCACTGAGAACAGAACCCAGTACCTCCCATGTGGGAGGGAGGCACCCATTCACTCAGGCCACCTCTGCTCCCAGCTTGTTGTGTCTCTCATTGTGTTTCCTCACTGCATCATCTTGCTGCATCATCATCTTGCGTCAGCTGGTCATGCCAGCCCAGCACATCAGCTCGCTCTCTTGCTCCTTTTCTTTAGGAGACACTAGGAACTGAAACTGGGACCTCCCGTGTGGTAAGCAGGCACCCAACTGCTTGAGCCACATCTACTTCCCTGACATTCTTCTTAATCCATTACCACTGGGGCCCCTGAGACTGCCTGTAAGCTGCAGATGAGTTCTCTGCTTTTAATGTGCCTCTTATGTCCAGTTTAACTGCAAACTCAGTCCCTGGCAGTGTTCTCTCTCACAGCCAACCTTTCTAAGACCTCTATACGAGTACACCAAAAGAAAGGTTTCAAGCCAGCCCCTCTTCTAGGAAAAACTGTAACTTGGTAGATTTGGTCTGGAACTTAGGTCCGGATGTCTCCCAAGTCCTAGTTTGCCCCAGGGATACCTGGGTGCATGGTCTCTGTGGTTTTCAGGATGCCAGGAACCAGAGCAGCATCTTCAAATGTCCAGCAAGTGGCTTGGGTGCTTTGGTTTGGAGGCTAAAAGTTCAGTTAGGCCTGGTTCTGGGATGCTGGATTGGCTGACAGAGTTTTTTTCATTTCTCTTTAGAACAGAGGGGGGCTTCTCTAGCCTTCCAGCAGACTCCCCTTTGGGGTATCTTCTTAGGAATTGGGACAATTTGGCTACTAATGGTCTAAAAAGAAGAGGCTAGTCTTTTCCTGCCATACCACGTGGCCACAGTATGGCTGAGAGTGGCCCAGCATGGGACCCTGAATTCTAATGAAACCTGTGAAAGAGAGCAAGAGAGGACAGACAGATCTGAAGACTAGAGACCATGTGGTCTCTCCTTAAAGAGTTGAGGAAATGCACTACCAAACCTGTCAATTATAAGCTCAGGGAAATTACTCAGAGGCAGAAACTAGAAACCCAGCCTTATTTCAAGGAAAGCTGGTAGAGGCCAGTCTGTCTCAGATACAAACTTTCCCTGGGCCCCCAAACTTCCATTAACCTCCTTTTAGAAACAGCCTTCTCAGTTTTCAACAATAGAGTCCACACCACCAAGATGGAGCAGGTGAAGAGGGGTAGGCATAGAGCCCAGAAGCAGGCTCGCCTTTAAAAAAAAAAAAACAACAAATCAATTTTATTAATGCATATTAACAAAGCACACAATTCATCTAAAGCATATAATCAGTGGTAATTGGTATAATCACAAAGTTGTGCATTCATCACTTTAAACACTATCAGAGCATTTTCATTATTTCAATAATAATAACAAAAAACAGACAAACAAACAAGAAAATTCCTCACCCCTCAAATTATCTATGCTTCCCCCACTCTACATAGCTGCTGTTTCTGGCTATTCAATCCAAGACGTATTATCAATGGCTTTTAGTATAATCACAGTATTGTACATTCATAATTTCAAAAATTTTACAATTTCATTACTCCAAAAAGAAAGACCCTATACCTCTTTTCATTCCTTCTTCAGATCTACATAACCACTATTCTCATTTCATCTTTATAAATTGATTTATAATTACATTTTATATAAATGGAATTGAACAATATGTAGTACTCTGTGTCTGGTCTCCTTCACCAGATATAATGTGGGGGGGTTTTCTGTCTGATATTAACATTTTATAGTATTAACTTATATTTGTTCAGCTTCAAAGGAAAAAAATGGTCTTATATGTGTAATTCTTCCCATATTCGTATTTCATATAATACATTTATATTTCACATAATATAGTTAGTTCATAATAGAGTGTGTTAGTCAGCCAAAGGGGTGCTGATGCAAAATACCAGAAATCTGCTGGCCTTTATAAAGGGTATTTATTTGGGATAGAAGCTTACATTTATCAGGCCATAAAGCATAAGATTCTTCCCTCGGTATAGTCTCTTGCCACATATTGGTGCAAAATGGCTGCCGACATGAAGTCTTCCTCTTCCTCTTAAGTCTCCATGGTCCCAGCTTCTTCTAATATCAGCTGTAGGCCATCAGGCTCTCTAGCTTTGTCTCTCTCCCTGGGGCTTGATTCTGTCCAGGCTCAGCTGCTCTGCTCCTCTGTGTGCTTATTTCCAGGGCTCCAGCTCCAACTAACTCTTCTGCCATGTCATTTTCCTACTGACATGGCCCAATCAAAATCCTAATCATAATTTAATCATGCCTGGAGGAAAAGACCAGTTTACAAACATAATCCAATATTTCATTTTGGAATTCATCAAAAATAAACTGCTACATAGGGCAACTGTACAGTTTTCATCCTTTTGTGTCTGGCTTGTTTCACTCAACAGGTTTATCCATATTGTCATATGTTTCATGACTTAATTTCTTCTTACTGCTGCATAATATTCCTTCATGTGCATACTCCTCAATTTGTTTATCCTATGTATACTCCACAAGTTGTTTATCTGTTCTTCAGTTGATGAACACCTGGGTTGTTTCCAGCTTTTGGCTATTGTGAATAACGCTTCTTAACTGCTGCCATTGAAAGCACCATCACCTCAGGGTTAGAAACAGTCTTCTCAGTTTTCAACTGAGCCCTAAACCACCTCACCACCCAGGGGCGATGGAAGGGACCTGAAGCCATGTGTGGACCATCAATCAGGGGGAGCCTTGGGTGACCCTTGATGTGGCAGGTAAGATTGTTAATTTCTTAATTAACATGGGAGCCAATTACTCCATCCTTGTCTGCACTCCAGACCTCTCTAGGCTCAGGTGCACCTAATAATGGGAGTGAATGGGGAATCAAGATCTAGTCCATTTACCAAACCTCTCCCCTGTAGAATAAGGAAACTCCACATATGCCATCAGTTAAGATTAAAAAATTCCTGGAGGGAAGCGGACTTGGCCCAATGGATAGGGCATCCGCCTACCACATGGGAGGTCAGCGATTCAAACCCTGGGCCTCCTTGACCTGTGTGGAGCTGGCCCATGCACAGTGCTGATGCACGCAAGGAGTGCCGTGCCATGCTGGGGTGTCCCCCGCGTTGGGGACCCCCACACGCAAGGAGTGAGCCCACAAAGAGAGCCGCCCAGCGCGAAAGAAAGTGCAACGTGCCCAGGAATGGCACTGCACACAGGAAGAGCTGACACAACAAGATGACGAAACAAAAGGAAACACGATTCCCAGTGACGCTGATAAGGATAGAAGGGGTCACAGAAGAACACACAGTGAATGGACACAGAGAGCAGACACCTGGGGGTGGGGGAAGAGAGAGAGAAATAAATAAAAAATCTTAAAAAAAAAAAAGTTCCTGGAAAATGGCTTCGATCAGGTTTTTCCCTATGCACGGTGTGTAAAATTCTCTCTATTCTAATCTGTGCTTAACTTTTTAAATCTGTTTAACTTTGTCAGCCTCATTGTGCCTAGGAAATCAGATTTGGGGTTCGTGTGTTACAAATTGGATAATGGTGAAAGGTAACTAAAAATGAGTCTATGTGTCAATATTATCTTGCAGTTGGACTTGATGTATAAGAGAAATCATACAGAATTAGTTCAACTGCTGGAAAAGTAGGAAAACTTAATGTTGTTACTAATAAAATTGTTTTAGTTGCTTAGTTAATAAAAAATGCCTAATTGTTTTAAAGTGAAAACCTACTAGAAACTGTAACTAAAAGTTAAGATCATTGCATAGATGCCTTTATATTATAAAACAGCAGATAAGACTTTTAAATGGGTAAAGGTAGATTTCATTGATTGCTAGCTATAATTTAATAAGCTTATTTAAAAGTAAAATAACTAGTCTATGTGGTTATGGTTGATTATAAGAAGTTTGTAAAAGCATCTTCTAAACTGAAGTACTTAAATGGCTAATTCCATGAAGCCATTATTAATTAGAAACCTAAACTGATTGATATTGCTAACAAAAAGTAGCTTCATAACAGGAAAACCTGTCAGAGGCCACCTCAATCTGCATATTGAAGTGGTGGTAAGGGAAGATAACCTTGATTTCACTAGGAATCTTAGGTTTTCATAAAATAATTAAGTGGGGGAGGGGACTTGACCTAGTGGTTAGGGCATCCGCCTACCACATGGGAGGTCTGCAGTTCAAACCGCGGGCCTCCTTGACCCGTGTGGGGCTGGACCTTGTGCAGTGCTGATGAGCGCAAGGAGTGCCCTGCCATGCAGGGGTGTCCCCCCGCGTAGGGGAGCCCCACACACAAAGAGTGTGCCCCTTAAGGAGAGCCGCCCAGCGCAAAAGAAAGTGCAGCCTGCCCAGGAATGGCGCCACATACACGGAGAGCTGACACAAGATGACACAACAAAAAGATACACAGATTCGCGTGCCGCTGACAACAACAGAAGCAGACAAAGAACATGCAGCAAATAGACACAGAGAACAGACAAATGGGGCGGGAGGGGGAAGGGAAGAGAAATAAATAAATCTTTTAAAAACAATAATAATAATAAAGTGGCTTTTTCTGTACTGTTAAAGTAAAATACCTGTTAATATAACCATGGTAAAGGTGTAAAATAAAAAGCAAAGTACTAAATACATAAGTTCATTTGATATGTTATAAAATGCATAGGAAGTATTTAGAAAGTGTGTAAAAGTGATATGATTGAGTTCAGTGGTGCTGGTCTGTGAGGGGAAGTAGAATGGGGGGTTGGGTTGGACTATCCATGGAACTGGGGGGAGGGCTGAAGGAAGGAGCAAGTGAGCTCTGGGGATTTGCAAGTCTGTGGTTAAAACTACAATGTTGGGAATGTTATTTCGGTAAGTATGGCAGGGGAGGGTTACTGGTGTATGGGATCAGGTGTGAGGGGATATGCAGGATAAGGCACACCTGGAACATGCTTCTGTGGAATATGTAAGTGTTCATCATGTCATATTGTGTTATCTCAGTGAGTGGAGATCCATACAACAAACAAGAAAATATTAAACTCCCATCCTGGGGAGTCCAGCTATGCTCTCAATTATCCCTTGAGAACATAGGCAGTGCCTAATAAAAGAAAACAGACCAATATGTCAAACCTTCATTATTACTGCAAGCAACTTGAATCTTATTCTTTAAAAATTGAAACTTAGTGGTTATCATAGGTTCCAAGGGAAGGGGGAGGGAAGAATAGAATAGACAGAACATAGGGCATTTTTAGGGCATTAAAATTGTTCTGAATGATTTTTTATAAATATACTTTAAATTTATTTTTAAAAGATACATAGATTACATAAAATGTTACATAAAAAATATAGGGGATTCCCATATGCCCCACTCTCCACATCTCCCACTTTTCCCACATTAACAACTTCTTTCATTAGTGTAGTACATTCATTGCAATTGATGAACACATTTTGAAGCATTTCCACACAGCAGAGATTATAGTCTATATTGTAGTTTACACTCTCTCACTCCATTTTATAGATTATGGCAGGATATTTAATGTCCTATATCTGTCTTTACAGTGTCATTCAGGACAATTCCAAGTCCCAAAAATGCCCCCATATTTCACCTCTTTTTCCTTCTCCCTTCCTTCAGCAACTCCAGGGGCCACTGTTTCCACATCAATGATATAATTTCTTCCATTGCTAGATTCACAATAAATCTGTAGTAGAATACCAGTAAGTCCACTCTAGTCCATATTTTATTCCCCAATTCTAAGGATTCTGGAATGGTGATGCCCACTCCACCTCTAATTGAGAGGAGACTTTGATACCATATGGCTGATGGATGGGACTCTCTTGCTGGCAGTTGTAGACTCTCTTAGTTCCTTTGTGTGTTGGTTGTCCATGTTCACCTCCTTCTTAATTGTCCTGGGTGAGTCCAATGAACTGGAGAGTAGGTGTTGCAACTCCACTGAGACTCAGGACCCAGCTGGCACATGGACAGCCCAGTGATTCAAGTCTCTTGGACATACACCTACCAACTCCAACACCAGCTATACGTTCAATAAAAGGAACAGAAGATGCATGTGTAGAGAAGTCATATCTGAGTCTAATCTGTCACACTTGGGAGCACAAACTCTGAAGAAAAGCCCACTGACAAGGCACCAAACCCTGGAGCTCTCTGCCATGACTGTAGTACGTGGGTGTCTCCATAACCCTCAGGAGCCCCATCTGCATGATCTTGCAGTAAAGGATACAGGTCATTTTAAATTTCATCAAAACCTATAAAAGTGTATGGTCTAAAATATAAACTGTAATGTAAACCATTGACAATGGATAAGGGTATTATTTCAATATCTGTACATCAATTGTAACAAATGTACCATGTGTGTGTAAAATGTTATTAATAGGGGAAAGTGGAATGGGGGAGGGTGTTGGGTACATGGGAGCCCCCATATTATCTATGTGATTTTTTTGTAACCTAAAGTTTCTTGAAGAAAAAATGAAAAAAAAAAAAAAGACACTGGGAGAATATATGAAAGAAATTGTTACTGTACATACAAGGCAAGAGATCTTACCCTGATCAAAGATACAATTTCTAAATTTTTAAAAATTATTTTAAACCTTTGTTTTTTGTAATTTTAAAAATGATTATTACTTCACTTTCTTAGTTTTATTTGGTTATTTTGTTGGCTTCGTTCTTTGAGAGGTTTTAGATCACAGAAGGGTCACAACTGTTGGTAGGGGAGGATGACTGGTGCAGGATATTGGTGAAGGGAAGATGTGTGAGGAAGGGTGCACCTGGGGCATGCTTCTAAGACATATGATTATGTTCAAGTGTTCATGGGGCATTGTCTCAGTGGGTGGAGATCCACATAAAAACTGAAAGAATAATGAATTTCCATCCTGGGTAGTCCTATATTCTCTAATAGAATGGCAAGAATCCCTGAGTACAAGGGCTGTGCATAGTGAAGGAAGACAGACTATTATGCCAGGCCTTTGATATTGATGGTTGTACTTATGAATCTTTTCTTGTGAAATTGCTACTTAGCCTAGTATTATATATTGCTTAAGAGTTACCTCCTGAAAGCCTCCTTGTTGCTCAAATGTGGCTGCTCCCTAAGCCAAACTCAGTATATAAATGCAATACCTTCCCCCCAGTGTGGGACATAACTCCTGGGAATGAGCCTCCCTGTCACCAAGGGATTATTACCAAGTGCCAACTAGCAATGCATCTGGAAAAAGACCTTGTCCAAAAGGGGGAGATATTAAATACAAATGAGGTTTTATGACTAAGATATTTCAAAGTGAGTCAGAAAATTATTCCAGAGGTTTCGCTTATGCATGTCTCAGCAGGATCTCATCGACTGCCACAGTAAACAGTGCCTCAAACAGCAGGGCTCCTGAGGGCTCTAGCGACATCCAGACATTATAAGCAGGGCAGACAAGCTCAGGAATTCAGCACCCTGTCTGTGGGCCTTACTTTGGAATTTATGCTCCCCGGCGTAATAGAATTAGACTTATCTATAGTTTCCTTACACATGGCTCTTCTGCCCCTCTTATGTGAACCTATAATTAGCACTATACTTGTTAAATGTATGTCCCAGAGACTTAAATCTTTGGTCCATTCATTGGCCAGTTGAGCCCTGAATATCAACAGAGTTGCAAAACCTAATCTCCAGTTCATTGGACTCACCCAGGACAACTAACTAGAAGATGATGATAGACAATGCCCATTCTGAGGAACAGAGTGTCTGCAACTGCAAACAAGATAGTTCCATCCATCTGCCCCATGGGATATAAGCCCCCTCTAAATTAGAAACAGAATGGGCATCACCATACCAAAATCCTCAAGATTGGGGAATCAACAATGAACTAAAGTAGACTTCTACTCTGGAGGGAATAGCTGAAGGCTCATTTTGCCAAGGTGGTTCTACCATTGGGTGGGGTGGACCCATATCCTGGGGAAGACTAATGCCGTCGAATAGAGAGAATTGTATCTCTCGTGAGAAAGGACGGCTCCCAGGGCATTAGATTGGCAGGCGTTGTGGGCCCTAAGGGGAGGGGAAAATGGACGTGCAATGGATGGAACAAAGGTAAATAAGGGGGCAAAAGAGGAGTTATGTGAGAGTACACGAGGATGAATATAAAACAGCTAATATTACACCAAAAACATATAGGGGACGACAGACTAATAATGAAAACCATAAGACAAAACATAGGATAACTAAAAAATTTAGAAAACTGTACAACCTAAAGTATGGACCACATAGTAAGCACAAATGTTACCTTGTTTGAAAACTATAGTTTCGGAATCTGTACATCAGTTTCAGGAAATATGATATGAATAAGTTAAAAGATTATTGCTGTGGAAGGGAAAAGGTTTTATGGTGGATCTGGGGAAATACTGTATATTGTATATATGAATTTTGGTGATCTAAGACTCTTCTGAAGCTGACATTATGTTGGGATTCACTTTACAGGAAGTTTTGGATCACAGAGTGGTTCAACAATGGCAGCGGAGGAATACTGATATGGGATGTTATTGACAGGATATATATGGTTGACAGGGAGTTATACAGGGCATATGCCCAGGGTATATGGTAATGTCTATATATACTCATAGTGGAAACAATTAAAAACAACAGCTGGGGGGGTACTGGGCTCCTGGCCAGGGGGTCACTGTTGTGGGCCCTGGGAGAGCAGCGGCAATCCTCCAGGTGCAACGGCAAGAACCAGGAAGGAAGGAGGGCCCAACAGTGGGCTCTTGATACTAATGGCTACACTTTTGAGCCTATGCACCTGCAATAAGAACAAGGCCTAGAGTAGCATTGTGCCTGGGGGTTTCCTCCTGACAGCCTTCATGTTACTCAAATGTGGCCACTCTCACAGCCAAACTCAGCGTGTAGATGTGATGCATTCCCCCCAGCGTGGGACACGACACCCGGGGATGAGCCTCCCTGGCACCGAGGGATCACTACCACATACCAGCTGAAGAAGCAACTAGAAAATGACCTTGAATTAAAGATTCAATGCAGAACAGCAGAATATACCTGTCTACATATAATAACATGACTTCGGGAAGCGGTTTGACCTAATGTAAGGGGGAAATGGAAAGGAGAAATGAGATTATAAGGCTGTGAGTCTCTAAAAAAGAGTCTGGAGGTTGTCAGAAGGAATACCCCTATGTACAACTGAACAGAGTCTAAGAGACAGATAAGGTAGATACAACCCCAGGTATTGGTTCTTTTGAGGGATAAAGAGACCCATGGATTCTATGGTCATGGCAGAAGGGGTTCACTGCCATGACAGATGGCCCTTCTTTGGAGCTGGTGTTTCTGCGTGATGGAAATGGACTCAGAGGGGATCTCTTTTCACAAGACTTGCATGCTACTTTATTGGAATTGTAGTTGGTGCTGGGTTTAAGATATATGTAGGGGATTTGAATCTCTGGACTGATAATATGACACCCAGGCCCAGAGCCTCAACAGACTTCAGCTCCTACACTTTGACTTATTGGACTTACTCCACTCAGCTAACATGGAGTTGAAGAAGGTCAACCACCACAACATGGAGCCTAGAGTGTCTACAACTAGAAGCGGGAAGAGTGCATCCAGTACCCATGTGCAATCTAAGCCCTCACTTGACATAGGTGTGCAATGGACACAACCAATCCAATGTCCACAGAGAAAATGTGGAATGGGTGTGGGAACGGTAGCCATGGGGGCTGCTGGGTGTGGGGAACGGGAGGAAGAGATGAGATGTGGAGGCATTTTCGGGACGTGGAGTTGTCCTGGATAGTGCTTCACGGACAATTACGGGACACTGTAGATCCCCCCAGGGCCCACTGGATGGAACGTGAGAGAGTCTGGGCTATGATGTGGACCATTGACTATGGGGTGCAGTGATGCTCAGAGATGAACTTACCAGGTGCAATGGATGTATCACGATGATGGGAGAGAGTGTTGCTGTGGGGGGAGTGGGGGGCGGGGGCGGTGGGGTTGAATGGGACCTCATATATATTTTTTAATGTAATTAAAAATAATAATAATAAATAAATATTTAAAAAAATAAAGTAGACTTCTTATTCTATTATAGACTTATTATTCTAGCAATGGAATAACTTTTATCATTGAAATAAAGGCAGTGGCCACCAGAGGTTCTGAGGGGAGAGGGAAGAATAGTTGTAATATGGGGCATTTTGGGGACATTGGACTTGTCCTGCATGACATTGCAATGATGGATACAGGCCATTATATATTTTGTTGTAACCTACAAAATGTGTCAGACAGAGTGTAAACTATAATCCAGTTAGTAGCAATGCTTCAATATGTGTTCATCAACTGTAACAAATGTAGCACACTAATGAAAGATGTTGTTAATGTGGGAAAGTGTGGGAGGAGAAGGGGGTGTGGAATAAGGGAATCCCCTGTTTTTTTTTCTGTAACATTTATATAATCTAAAGCTTTTTTAAAAATGAAAAACCAATTTAAAAAAATATATAGAAAATTAAAAGAGATAGACTTCAGTATTTTCAAACTCTCTTGTGCATTCAAACCAGGTCCAACTACCCTGCATGGTAACTCTCCATTTTAGTTGTTGAATAGATTGGTCACTGACCCCCAAAACAATAAAATTATCTACCACATCTCTGGTTATGCTTCTGGGGTGGATGGAGAGCATGTTGCAGTTTTGGGTTCCTGAAGCAGCTGGTGATGGCTCAGTATAGCCAGATGTATAGTGGACATTGTCTCCAGACTGACTCTGTTTCATAGTGCTGAAGGGCACTATGTGCCCTTCTTTCCTAGTTCTATTTTAGGATCAGCAGTATGTAGCATGTTGGTTGTGTGAAGGACACACCAAGTGGAGCAATAATTACTAGAGGGATGTGAGTAAAACTTAAACAAACAAAATTGGCATTATGGTCAGCTCCCATGGATAGACAACATGTATGGTATTGCAAACCTGGAGCTTAGATCTATTAACTACAGCTCAATGAGGAACTTGTGCATTGGTTAGTGTTAAGTATTGTACCTATATGCCTGATTAATATGATAACATCTCTTCTATTCCACCTCATATGCAGAGGGATAGTGAACATGTTAAAAGTCTTGGTAAACGTAATTCATTTTAAGTTTAGTGAATGTGCCTATAAGATAAAGGAATGACTCTCTTAAGTAGTGTCTTATTTTGATTGCCATATGCTTTGTCTTGTTGCCAATACTGTCTTTGTGAGATTATGCCTAGGGCAGTGCCTCTCTTCATACCTCTCCTAGATGTCCTAGGCATAACCTCTGCCATGGAAACTGGGTTTAGCAGTGCATACAAACACCACAGGTCTACCACAATCACTCCGTAGAGTTAACCAGCAGCATAAAAGAACTCAAGGAAACGTGCTGTTTTGGGAGGATGTAACCTCTGAAGGCACCTGGCCTTTCTCACTCCCTTGGTCCAGTATGTCATGGCTGGCCCCCTTTTGTGGCCTGCTTACCACCATTTTCCTTATCCTTTTAGTAGGACCATGTATCTTAAATTCAAACTAAGCTTATTTTTTCCAGAATCAATGCCTTCCAGAACATGATATTTATCACACAGGGATCTCATCCAGTTCCAACCATGGTGCCAGACCCATCTTCCCTAACCCTCAATAGAATAGCCAGAAGATTTTACATTCTGTCAGGCAGGACCTACTCCTAACCAGCAGGAAGCAGCTACAGAAGAAATGACCATTGTCCTTCAGCTCCCCCTTAAGAATAAGGATATAAACTCCCTGAGCAGGGAGTTGAGGCCGGATAGGGAAAACTTGGGTCACAGCTGAAGAACCAGCAGAAAACATGGTCATGAAACCCTGCCCAGAAACTCCCTGAGGGAGAGGCTGCTACTAAAGAAAAAAGCCAGAAAGATCCCATTTGGAACTCTCAGGTCAAAGAGAAGCCCCAGATGCCTTCAAAAAACAGCCTTCCCCATTGGCCTTGTGAGAGCTAACAGGTGGGACAATCAGTCAGAACAGCAAACACCTGAAGCCCCACCAAAGCATTAGGGAAGAAGAGGAGTTAAAGTCTTAAAAAAAAAAAAAAGCCTAAACTGGGGCTCACATGCATAACTCACCTTGCAGCACACCCAGAATCTATGACTCAGATTGTGTACTGTTTATTTCTTCTTGTTTCTTGATAAACTCTTTACCCACATGCCTAGTCTAAATATTATTATTATTATTACTACTACTACTAATAATAATAATGACAGGAAAATGGATGTGGCTCAAGCAGTTAGGCTCCTGTCTACCATATAGGGGGCCCAGGGTTTGATGCCTAGGGCCTCCTGGTGAAGGCAAGCTGGCCCAAGTGATGAGTTGGCCCACGTGGAATGCCTGCCCATATGGAAGTACCACCCCATGCAGGAATGCCACCCCACACAGGAGTGCCATGACACGCGGGAGCGCCAACCAATGTAGAGAGCTGGTGCAGCAAGATGATGCAACAAGAGACAGAGGAGAGACAATAAGAGATGTAGCAGAACAGGGAGCTGAGGTGACACAAGAGAATGATTGTCCCCTCCCACTCCAGAAGGTCCCAGGATCAGTTCCTGGAGCTGCCTAATGAGAATACAAGCAGGCACAGAAGAACACACAGTGAATGGACACAGAGAGCAGGCAATGGGGGGGGGGGGGATAAGTAAAATCTTAAAAAATAATAATACTGACAGAGAACTTCCCAAACTGAACAAAAAATGTGAATATGCACATCCAAGAAGCCCACAGAACACCAAACAGGATAAACAAGAAGAAGAAAAAAAAAAACCTGTCATATATTAACCCCACTATCGAACGTAAAGGACAAAGAGAGCAATCTGAAAGCTACAAGAGAAAAGTAATATGTTACATTACACACATAAAGTGCTGAACAAACACAATTGCCATCCAAAAGTTTTACATCCAGTGAGACTTTCCTTAAAAATGAGGAATGTGAGCAGATGTAGTTCAAGTGATAGAGCCCCTGCTTTTCATGTACAAGATCCTGGGTTCAATCCCCAGTACCTCCTTTGAAAAAAAATGAGGGAGACAATATAACAGAGTAAGAGTCATCTATGATTTTCCTATTCATGATTCTTCTACCCCTTTTATTTGAAACTATAATTGGCACTAAACCTGTTAAATATATGTCCTAGAGACATAAATCTTCTGTCTGTTCATATGCAGGTTGAGCCTTGAATCTCAGCACTTTTAACAAATACCTACTCTCCAGTTATGATGGTTAGGCTATTGTGTCAACTCGTCCAGGTAATTGTGCCCAGTTGTTTGGTCAAGGAAGCACTGGGCTAACTGTAATACAAAGGCATTTATGGACTTTAGTCACCATTGACTTTACCTCAGTGGTAAATCATAGATAGCTGGTTATAATTACATCAATCAGGAGATTGTCATCAGCAGTGAGTCATGCTTAACCCAATCAGTTGAATCCCTTAAAAGGGGAAGTGATTCCAGCATTAAGAGAGAATTTCCCAGCTCATCCTTGGACAGCCAGCATCTCCCAGAACTCATCAAGAATCTTCACTGGACTTTCGTTGGAGCTCCTGGTTGTGGCCTGCCTGTGGAGCCTGGACTTGTGCATCCCCAAGCTGCATGAGAGACTCTGACAAATCTCTTACTATTGATAGATATTCCTTGTTGATTCTATTTCCCTAGAGAACCCTGACTAATACACCAGTTCATTGGACTCATCTCTGGCCACTAACAAAAAGATGATGATGGACAACTCTTCTTCCAAAAAACAAAGAGTATATACAGCTGCAAGCAAAAATGTTTCTTCTGCCTGCCCCATAAGAGCTAAGCCTCCTCCCAATCCGAAGCAGAGATGGCACCATCATCCCAAAAGACTCAATATTGAGGAATGAAGAAACATAAGAGGGTGTATTTGTCAGCCAAAGGGGTGATGATGCAAAATACCAGAAATTGGTTGGTTATTATAAAGGGTATTTATTTGGGGTAGGAGCTTACAGATACTAGGCCATAAGCATAAATTCCTTCCCTTACCGAAGTCTGTTTTCACGTGTTGGAGCAAGATGGCTGCCAACGTCTGTGAGGTTTCAGGCTTTCTGGGTTCCTCTCTTCAAGTGTCTTACTTCTGTTTCCTCTGTGAGCTTACTTCCTGAGACTCCAGCTTAAGTCTTCAGCATCAACTTCAACATCAAAACTCTAACATCAAAAACCCCCAACTCTGTCCCTTGCCATGCCTTTTATTGATTGGGCCTTAACGATGTGGCCCAATCAAAGCCCTAATCATAACTCAATCATGCCCAGGTACAGACAAGATTACAAACATAATCCAATATTTCTTTTTGGAATTCATCAATAATATCAAACTGCTAACAGGAGAATGCAACTATGAACCAAAGTAGACTTATTATTATTGTAATAAAGGAAGAGCTTGCAACATTTATTTAAAATAGTGGTTAACATAGGTTCGGAGGGGAGGGATAGAAAAGAATAGGTGGAACATAGGGCATTTTTAGGGCATTGGAATTGTACTGCATGACATTGTAATAGTGGATATAGGCCATTATATATTTTGTCAAAACCTATAAAATTCTACAGTGCAAAGTGTAAACTGTAATGTACACTATGGACCTTGGCTAGTAGCAATGCTTCCATATTTGTTCATCAATTGTAACAAATTGTTACTAGTGAAACATGTTATTAATAGAGGAAAATGTGGGAGAGGGAGAGATAGTTTATATGGGAATCCTCTATACTTTCGATGTAACTTTTTGGAAATCTAAAACTTCTCTAACAAAAAGTTTATTATTTTAAAAATGAGAGAGAGGTTAAGACATTTACCGATAAACAAAAGCTGAAGGAGTACATCACCACTAGACCTGGCCTACAAGTTATGCTAAGGGGAGTTCTTCAGACATTAGACAGTGGTTCAAAGCAGCATAAAGAAATAAAGACCTAAAGTAATTATAACCATTTGTGTAATTATAAATGCCAGTATTAGTGTACTACGTTGTTTGATATGGTAATTCTACTTCTTACTGCCTACAGGTACTAAAATGCAAATGCATAAAAAGTAATGATAAATCTATAGTTTTGGACATACAATGTCCAAAGATGTAAGTGGTAAAAAGTACTAAAAAAAAGGTGGGACAACAGAGAAATATAGGAAAACTCTATGTATTTACTATTTAAGTTAAGCTGGTATCAAATCAAATACGATTGTTTTATATATATAGGATTTTAAATTTTAACCCCACAGTTACCACAAGGAAAATAGATGAAAAATATACCCAGTGAAATGAGAAGACATTCAATATAGTACAAAAAAAATCAATAAATATAAAAGCATACATTAACAGAAATGAGGGGAAAAAAGTTATAACTCTTACAAAGGTTAAATAGCAAAATGGCAGAAGAAAGTCCTATATTATCAGTAGGGACATACTTAAATGGATTAAAAACGCAAATCAAAAGACAGATTTTGGCAGAATGGATAAAAAAAGCAAGACCCAACTATATGCTGTCTGTAAGAAACTCACCTTAAATTCAAAGATACAAGTAAGTTGAAAATGAAAGAACAGAAAAATATATACCACATGCAAGTAGTAACCAGAAGAGAGCTGGGTAGCTATACAAATATCAGATAAAATAGACTTTAAGTCAAAAAATGTTACAAGGGAAAAGATGGTCATTATATACTGATAAGTGGGACAATTCAATTTTTTAAATTCAATAATTTATAACAATTATAAATATATATACACCTAATAGTACAGTTCCAAAATATATAAAGCAAATACTGACTGATTTGAAGGGAGAAATTAATGGTTCTGCATTAATAGTAGGAGACTTTATATACCATTCTCAATAATGGTAAAACATCTAGTCAGAAGATCAATAAAGAAATACAAGACTTGAATGATGTTCTAAAGCAACTATATCTAACTGGCATATATAGAACACTTCACCCAACAAAACAGAATATACATTCTCAAGTGCACATTGAACATTCTCCAGGATAGAACATGTGATGGCTAGGCTACTGTGTTGACTCAGCCACATAATTGTGCCCAGTTGTTTGGTCAAGCAAGCACTGGGCTAATTATAATACAAGGACATTTGTGGGCTTTAAACATCAGTGACTTGATTGCATGGATGGCTGGTTACATCTACAATCAGCAATGAATGACATTTCATCCAATCAGTTGAATGCCTTAAAAGGAAATTGATTTCAGCATTCAGAGAGAATTCTCCAGCTTGACTTTGGACGGCCAAAGTCTCCGGGGAACTCATCAAGAGCCCCTGGTTTGCAGCCTACCTGTGGAATTTGACCTTGTTCATCCCACAGTCACATGAGAGAATTCTATAAAATTTCATACTATTTACAGATATCTCCTATCAATTCTGTTTCCCTAGAGAATCCTGACTAACACACAGAACTTCCTCAGGGCTACAGCTGAAGGACTGTATTTGCTGGGAAGGCCAGGAAAGCTCAGCTTGGAGGTGGCATCAGATAAATTTTTGGTGCCCTTCCTGACACCTCCACAGGGCACATAGCAGTTGGTCTGTGCCCTCTCCTTATGAAGTAGGCTAGATAAGGAATCAATAGATGGATCTGTCACATGTGGCAAAAAGTCCACATGTTCTCCAGTACCCCCAAGATGGCTGTGGGAAGACCCTCACTAGAAATTCCATTCTGAATGAGATTTCCTCAGGAAGCCAGGAGAAGCCTCAAATATTCCCCAAGGACCTTATCATTGGGCCCTCCTAGGGGATTGATGGGTGGAGCAATCAATCTAAACAGGAAACAGCTGGAACTCCTCCCCTGCCATTAGCAAAGGGGTGGAATAATTAATGGTTTAAAAAGCAAGCACAAAGGCCTTTTGCTCTCTCTTGCCTTGGCCCTGTTGCTGTGACTGTGTGCCTGTTCATGCCCTTTTCTGACCTTCTTTGCCACCCCCCCCTCCCGCCCCCGGACCAATACACAGGTAAACCTGGAGATTTATAATCTACAATGGGAAATTGTATGTTATAAATTAGCCCTTTTTATCACTCTTCAGACCCTTCCTCTCTACCTGGGACCTATGATCTGTTATTTTGTCTCATTTCTCTTCTTACCATTCCTTAATAAATTACTGGCCTAACTAAGTGTTGTGCTCTTGAAATTCATTTTTTGCAGCATAATCTAGAACATACACAAAATCCAGTTATCCTTGGGTGCCTGGCCCTGTTTTAACTGGGAAAAACTGAATTGGGAGCCTCCACCCAGAATTTGCCCTCCAGGCAAAAGAAGCATGAGACAATGAAAGGAGAATGAAAAAAAATACTGGCAAAAAGTCTGGTAAAAAGGCCTGCTGGCTTCAGATACCTGAGAGAGTGAGGTCTGTCTCCTGGGAAACAGAAGAGATGGCCAATCTCCTGTAAACAAGGACACTTTATTTTTTTAAGATTTATTTATTTCTCTTCCCTTCCCCACCCCCATCCCAGTTGTCTGTCTCTGTGTCTATTTGCTGCATCTTCTTTGTCCACTTCTGTTGTTGTCAGCAGCCCGGGAATCTGTGTTTCTTTTCGTTGCGTCATCCTGTTGTGTCAGCTCTCCATGTATGTGGCACCATTCCTGGGCAGGCTGCACTTTCTTTCACGCTGGGCGGCTCTCCTTATGGGGTGCACTCCTTGTGTGTGGGGCTTCCCTATGCAGGGTACACCCCTGTGTGGCAGGGCACTCCTTGCGCACATCAGCACTGCACATGGGCCAGCTACACACAGGTCAAGGAGGCCCGGGGTTTGAACCGCAGACCTCCCATGTGGTAGGCAGCCCTAACCACTGGGCCAAGTCCGCCACCCAAGGACACTTTAAAACAACTAAAAAGCAAAAGCCCAGGACAAGATAGAGGCCCAGAAAGACAGGGAAAGCCTGCACACTGCATTTGATGAGGGGAGACTATCCTGACAGGAGACCTGAAGCTCAAAAAAAAATCTGCATTATCAATAGCTGATTAAACAAATCAAGAAACAGACGTCCCAGGGAGTAAATCCCAGAGTTAACATTCTAAACTTGGTCGTGCACTGCCGAACCTCCACCCTGCCCTGAGGTATCTGCCTTCCAACCTCTACCTGAAGAGATTAATTCTGTCTCAACAGGTGAAAATGCAAAGGAATGCCCTGAGGTCAGTAGCTTGCAAGGCATTTCTAATTCTTCTCCTTACCCACCCAGAGAAAACTCTGAAGTCTTCTCTTTGAGACCTGTTGTTAGACTAAATCACAAGCTCCCAAAGGTGAAATACAAAGTGTGACCCATGAGGAGGTATGCTATACTCTAAAAGAACTGCATGAATTTTCCAAATTATATAGACAGAAATCAGGGGGTTATGTATGGGAATGGGGACTAAGGGTATGGGTTAATAGTAGAAGGAATATAAAATTGGATCAGGTTGAATTTATTGATATGGACCCACTAAGCAGAAATTCTGGATTCAATGCTATAACTTGAGGTTTTAAGAAAGGGCTCCAACAGTTTGTTTGGGTGATTGACTGAAACATGGACTAAAAGATGGCCTAGAATGCCTGAGGTTGAGGTGCCTGATTTAGCCTGGTATGCAGTAGAAGAGGGAATTCAAAGGCTTGGAGAGATTGGAATGCAAGAATGGATTTACCATTTAAGAACTGCCCACCTACCCAGGAATGTCCAGAGGACACACCTTTAACAAGGACTGTAAGGAATAAATTTGTAAGACAAACTCTATCTTCCCTGAAGAGTCCTGTGATTGGTCTTCTCTGTAGTCCAGATATTACTGTAGGAATGTTGTAGAAGTCCAGAGAGATTCAATTATTTGTGTATAGAAAGGCCAGGAATAATTTTGGGAAGGAAAAAAGGATTTATTTATGACCGGCTGGGCTTGGAGTTTCTCATTCAAAATCCGAGCCCCGAACAAGATTTTTGAATTCTTTTTATACAGAGGAAGGGCCAAATGGTTCTTCATTTCAGTGCTCAATAAGCTTGAATTAACATATATCTTCCACATCCTAGGTAAACTTTTAGCGTGGACTAGATAAGCTTTTAGCACATTTGGTTTGCATTTTCCCTGAATATTTAAAGTTTATAGAGTTTGCATTGCTAATCTGTTTCTCGGGACTGGAGTTGTCATGGTTACAAAGGGCAGGTTTGCAGTTCTCACTGTCCCAAATGTCCATGCAGTTCTCATTGTCTATGAAGAAATGAACAGCCCCCCACCCATAGCCTACATCAGGAACAGTTGTAATGGAACTAGAATCTTTAAGCATTATGGGGATGATCGGATCTTGGACCAGTAGAAATCAAGTATTGGCAGTTAATCACCAAAGATAAGCTGGGTGTGGCTACTGCAATGAAAGGCAGACTCAAAGCAGCAATCAAAGAGTCTGAGTCACATAGAATTATGGAGTTGACTAATAGGTCATGTCACGGGGTGCATTGGAATTAAATAGTTGGGAAGTCTACTAAATTCCTTCTTGATCTGTGTAAGCAGAAGAATTCTTGGTCAAATGAACAAAACTCTAAGTCTAATCACAGACACAGAAGAAGATACATGAGAAAAGAGAAAGAGCTCCAAAACTGCCAGAGGAGAGAAGTTTGTCATGACATGAAAGAGGGGAGAACTTTGATCTTGTGGCTCCTGGAAGAGAGATGAGCCCTATACCAGCCTACAGCTGAGATCAGAAGCTGGGCCCATGGAGCCTTAAGAAGGAAGGAGAGACCAAGCAGAGACTGCCCACCATCTTGCTTCAACACATGATAGCTGACTTGGATTAGAAAGTACCTCTTACCATAGCATGAACTGGACTCTTTAGGGCCTGTAACTGTAAGCTTTCATCCCAAATAAATATCCTTTATAAAAACTAACAGATTTCTGGTACTTTGCATCAGCACATCTTTGGCTAATACAGACCATATCTTAGGTCACAAAACAAGTCTCAATAAAATAAAAAATATTGAAATCATACAAAGTATATTCTCTTACCACAACAGAATGAAGTTAGAAATCAATAACACAGGGAGAAATGGAAAATTCACAAATATGTGGAAAGTAAGCAACATACTCTTTGAAAAAAAAGATTTATTTCTTTATCCCCCACTCCGTTATCTGTTCTCTCTGTCCATTAGCTGTGCATTCTTCTGTGTCTGCTTGTCTTCTCTTTAGGCAGTACCAGCAATCAATCCTGGGACCTTCCAGGGTGGGAGAGAGGTGCTCAATCTCTTGTGCCACCTCAGCTCCCTGGTCTGCTGCATCTCTTATTGTCTCTCCTCTGTGTCTCTTTTTGTTGTGTCATTTTGCTGCACCAGGTCTCTGCTCAGACCAGTTTGCTCCATGGGCCAGCACTCTGCTTGGGCCAGCTCACCTTCACCAGGAGGCCCTGGGAATTGAACCCTGGACTTGCCATATGGTAGACCTGAGCCCAATTGCTTGAGCCACATCCACTTCCTAAGCAACATACTCTTAAACAACAAATGGGTTAAAGAGGAAATTGAAGCAAAATTAGGAAATACCTTGAGGTGAATGAAAATGAAAATACAACTTACCAAAACTTATGATATGCTCTGAGGCAATGCTGAGAGGTAAGTTTATGCCTCTAAATGCTTACATTTAAAAAAAAGAAGACATCTCAGGCCACTCTGTAAGCCAAACTCAGCATGTAAATGCATTACCTTCCCCCCAGCATGGTACATGACTCCCAGGGATGAACCTCTCTGGTGCTGAGGGATTACTACCAAGCACCTGCTGGTGATGCAACTAGAAAAAGACTTTGCATAAAAGGGGGAAATGGTAAAGACAAATAAATTTATACGGCTAGGATACTTCAAAATGAGTCAGGAGGTCATTAGAGGGATCACGCTTACACACATCTCAGCAGGATCTCAGAGAGAGCCAATCTAGATACAACCCCAGGTAGGGGTGCTCCTGAGGGCTATGGAGACACCCAGGTCCTATAGTCTTGACAGATGGCTCTTGTTCAGTGTCTTGTCAGTGGGCCCTACTTTGGAATTTGTGCTCCTGAGTGTGATAGAGTTGGACTCAGATGTGACATCTCCATGCATGCTTCTTCTGTCACTTTTACTGAACCTGTGGTTGGCACTGAGGTTGGTGTATGCTCAGGATACTTGAATCTCTGGATTGTCTATGTGCCAGCTGGGCCCTGAGCCTCAATAGAGTTGCAATGCCTACTCTCCAGTTTGTTGGACTTACCCAGGCCAGCTAACAGGGAGGTGAGGATGGTCAACCACCACACCAGGGAACTGAGAGAGTCTACAGCTGCAAGCAGGAAAATTCCATCTATCCATCAACCCCCTCTTGATTTAGAGGTGGAGTGGACATCAGCATCCCAGGGTCCTCAGGATGGAGAAATAAAATATGAATTAGAATGGGTTTACTGGCATTCTACTATTGAATTATCATGACACTAGCAATAGAAGAGATTATATAATTGCTGTGGAGACTGTGGCCATGGGACTTTCTGAAGGAAGAGGGAAAAAGAGGTGTGATATTGGGGCATTTTCAGTACTTGGAATTGTCCTGAATGATATTGCAGGGACAGATGTAGGACATTATATATCCTGCCTCAACCCACTATGTGGACTGGGGGAGAGTGTAAACTACACCATAAACCATAATCCACACTGTGTAGCTGTGGGAAAATAATTGTATTTGAACTTTCTGTGACCTGTTCCTTATTGTAAATGTTGCACCTGTTCTATTGTAGATGTTGCCTTATTGTAGATGTTGCAGTTGTTCCCTGTTATTGTAGATGATGTTGCAGTTCTGATAGCAAACAGCTGCTTGGTAGTTTCCAATAAATACAATGTGTAAACTAGGGTCGTGGGTCTCAGTTCCAGAAACTGTGAGTCCCCTGGTCCCAGCTTTGTTTCCTCTCTTGTATCTTTCTCTCTGTCCATTATTTTGTAAAGTTCTGCATTGTCTTCCCTTTGAGCAACCTATCGCTGAGCTGATCTCAGCAACTGGCACCCAATGTGGGGCCCAAAGAGAAGCTCAGCAACTGGTGCCCAACATGGGGCTTGAAGGGAAGAAGGATTGCCATGAGCAAAATTAAAGTGATTGTAATGGCACAGAGCCCCAACTGGTTTGAAAAGCCTTTGAAGTCCTTGAGGGTTTGCTTGTATTTCCCCAGGAGACAGAGAATGTCCTGTGTGGGTACCAGCTCATCGGATAAAGCCGTACCTTGAACAATGCCAAGAAACAACAAAAGTTCTGGTGGACCCCAGAACCTCTGATCATGCAGATGAAGAGACAGACACTGGAAACTGCATGGCTGGGTCTTATTCCAAAGAGTAGAATGGCTTTACATCAAAGTATCTAAACTACAGAACTTGTTCAAGCATGGCATCACAAAGCAAGTATGACTTGGGGACAGAAAGAGATTAAGAAGGAAATTGAGAGGAGGAAAACTGTAAAAGAAATGTTGAATTATAAAAGGAAGCAATGAAGAAATTCTAGATTAATAGCATTGGAACTGCTTTTGTGTTTGTTCAATGTCAGTGTGCATGTTGTAATTTTTTCAGTGTGTGTGATTGGTCAAATAAGAAAGAATGAAAGGAAAAGAGAGAAAGAGAAAAAGGAAGAGAAAGAGAAAAAGGAAAAGAGAAAGAGAAAAGGGGAAAAGAGAAAGAAAGAAATAAAAATGGAAAAGAGAGAAAAAGAAATGAAAAGGAAGAAAAAAGAAAGAGAAAGAAATAAAAAGGAAAAAGAGAAAAGAGAGAGAGAAAGGAAGAATAAAATGAAAGATGTAAAAGTTAAGCAAATATTGAAAGAAGTAAAAAGTTTGTGGGAATACTACCTGAAATGTTATAAGGTGTATTTTGTCCTAAAGTAAAATGGTTAGTAAGGAGATATGGGGAACAGAACTAGTACGCATATAACAAGTTGTAAAAGTATTGTGGTAGCATCAAGTGAGGTGTGTTTTGTAAAAGTAAAACAGGACTGAATGAATATAAAATGTGCAAAAACTGTGTGAAAAGGTCAAAAATGGACTTTTGCAGGTTTTCAAGGCTTTCTGCCCTGGCCTGATGGCAATGAATCTGGTTGCATAGAAGAAACCTGTGGCAGTGACTCTCCTAAGAAACATCAGAGACCTGGAATAGGCAAACAATTGGGACAAGCTGTAAGGTCCCTGAAATGTTTGGTTGGGTAAGCTGTAATTAATAAAGTACAGTGCTTTCTCATGTTAAAAGTATTTGTAATATTGTTGGAATACTAAAAATCTTTCATCCCTCACTGAGATGAGTTAATTAGGAAACGTCCTTCATGGGAGTAGGAGGACCTCTAGCAGGCTGCTTTAAAAAATAAAAAAAAAGAGGGAGAAGGTGGATATTGGCTTAGCCTGTGAATTGACTGTGGCCCCAGGTCCCGTGAAGATGCTAAGAGCACTATACAAACTGGGGAAAATGAGATCGTTTTTGATCAATTACTGGCCTATACAGACTTGCTCGTTGGGAATATTAAGCCCATGAGAAATGAAAGTCTATTCATTAAATGTCTGCTAGTTGGAAGTCTTATTATTTGTTTTTGCAGTTATGGATTGTGTATAAAATGCTTGAATACTAATCAGAACTTTAATAATGAAACATTGTATACTTAAGTGATCTGATGAACTGTAAATGATATATAAATGTACCTTGTTGAATGTATATGTAAATCTCTTGTTTTAAGTTTGAACAATCCTGGGACCGAATACATTGAGAAAAAATTTAATGAGTATTGTTCAAACCTAAAAGTGAAAATGTCATGCAGGAAACTTTGTTAATCAGTGAAACATCATTTGCGTAAATTTAGCAAAATCAAAAAGGGGGAAATGTGGGAAAATAATTGTATTTGAACTTCATATGAACTCTTTCTTGTGAATGCTGTACCTGTTCTACTGTAGCTGTTGCCTTATTGTAGATGTTGCAGTTGTTCCCTATTATTGTAGATGATGTTGCAGTTCTGATAGCAAACAGCTGCTCAGTAGTTTCCAATAAATACAATGTATAAACTAGGGTCGAGACTCTCAGTTCCAGAAGCTGTGAGTCCCCTGGTCCCAGCTTTGTTTCCTCTCTTGTGTCTTTTTCTCTGTCCATTATTTTGTAAAGTTCTGCATTGCCTTCCCTTCGAGCAACCTATTGCTGAGCTGATCTCAGCATGTAGCAGTGCTCCAAATGTATTCATCACTTGCAGTGAATATACCACACTAATGAAAGAAGTTTTTGATGTGGGAGGAGTGGGTGTGTGTGTGGGGACTGGGGTATATGGGAACCTCTCATATTTTTAAATGTAACATTTTGTGTGATCTATGTATCTTTATTTTTAAAAGATAATAAAAAATGGGGAAAAAACACATCAAATCAGAGACCTAACCTCAAAAGCATAAGACCAAGAAAAAGAAAAGCAAACTAAACTCAAAGCAAGCAGATGGAAGTAACTAACAAAAATTGGAGAGGAGATAAATGAAATAGAAAACAAAACAAAACAATAGAGAGAATAAACAAAACCAAAAGTTGGTTCTTTGAAAAGATCAACAAAATCAACTAGCCTTTACTCAGACTGACAAGGAAAAAAGAGAGAGGATACAAATAACTAAACCAGAAATTAAAAGGGGGACATTACTCTTGGTGAAACAAAAGGACTAAAAAAGGATACAATGAACAACTTTTGCCAATAAAATAGGTAACCTAGATGAGAAAGAAAAATTCTTAGAAACACACAAACTGACTCAAGTAGAGGGAAGCAGATGTGGCTCAGGCAATTGAGTTCCTGTGTACCACATGGGAGGCCCTGGGTTTGGTTCCTGGTACCTCCTGGAAAAGGCAAGCTGGTACAATGGGCAGGCATGGTGAGCTGATGCAACAAATTGATGCAACAAAGAGACACAGGGAATAAAGACAATGAGAAACACAACAGACCAGGGAGCTGAAGTGGCTCAAGTAATTGGGTGCCTCTCTCCCATGCATAGTCCCAGGTTCAGTTCCCAGTGCCTCTTAAAGAGAAGACAAACAGATGCAAAGAGCACACAGCAAATGGACATGGAGAGCAGAGAGCAACCTCAAAGAATGGGGGGCGGGGATAAATAAAATAAATCTTTAAAAAAAGAAGAAATAGAAAAATTCAACAAACCTATTATTAGTTAAGAGATTGAATCTGTTATTAAAAACCTCCCAACAACAACAACAACAACAAAAACCAGACCAGATGGCTTCAGGGGGAATCTACCAAACATTCCAAGAAGATCTAACTCCAATTATTCTCAAACTCTTCCAAAAATTGAAGTGGAGAGAATACTCCCTAACTCATTCTTTGAGGCCAAAATTACCCCATACCAGAGCTGGATAAAGATACTACAAGAAAAGAAAACTACAAACTAATGTCTCTTATGAATATAGATGCAAAAATCCTCAATAAAATACTAGTAAGCCAAATCCAACAGCATATTAAAAGTATTACACATTATGATCAAGTGGGATTTATCCCTGGAATGCAAGAATGTTTCAACATAAGAAAATTAATTAATGTATTACACTATATGTAGTAGTCTGATATTGTTTATGAATTCCAAAAATAGATATTGGATTACGTTTGTGAACTGGTTTGTTCCTCTGGGCATATTAGATTATACTGGATTCAGAGGTTTTACATGATTAAATAATGATTAAAACTTTGATTGGGCATATCAGTAGGACATCAAGGGGGCAGGGACTTACAGAGAAAATGAGAAGACAGAGGAGTCTGTTGGAGTTTTAATGCTGGAGCCCCAGGAAGTAAACACACAGAGAAGAAGATATGTGAGGACGGAGAGACAGCCCCATTAGACACAGCAGAGGCCCCGGAAAGACAGACAAGCTGTTAGCTGTAAGAAACAAAGATTAGTTTAGTTTTCACATAAAGGAAGAAAATATTGATTAATGTAACCTGGCAACCTACTGCCTCAGTCTCCCACTCCTGGGTTAAGCAGGAACAAAGGAAACCAGTCCTATAGGCAGTAAAAAAGATGCCCAAGAAAGCACTAAGTCAATACCAATTCAGCACTAAATTCCATTCTTTTGGCAAAGGGGAGCAGGTAAAAACTAAAATGGTTGGAATGTGATGGGGGAAGCGGTTAATCACAAACTTTTGCATGGGAAAGTTAGATCTTCTCGGATAGGCTGTAACTTCTGAAGTATCCAATCTATGGAGAAACAGAGGAATGGTATGTGGACTAGGCTTAGGGGTATAAATTGTGTCATTTTTCTTTGTTTGGGGCACCAGCCACGTTTTCTGGTTGTGCACCCCTTCTTGCAAGATTGAGAATAAATTCTTTTCTTCTCCACAATCGGGTGAGCCTTATTTTCTTCCAGAAGAAGATTTCTTTCTAACATTAGCCAATAGTATACAGCTGGCCTTGTGAAGAGAGCAGAGTGCACAGCCTGAAGAGAAATGAGCCCTAGGAGAGATGAGACTTATCCCAACTGGGACCATGGAGCCTAAGAGCAACAGGAAGGCTGAAAGTCAGCAGCCATCTTGCTCCAACACATGGCAAGAGACTTTTGTGAGAGAAGTAAGTTATGCTTTATGGCCTGGTAACTGTATGCTTCTACCCAAAATAAATACTCTTTATAAAGGCCAACAGATCCTGGTGTTTTGCGTCAGCATCCCTTTGGTTGACTAATACACCATATTAACAGAATGAAGGGGGAAAAGAACACAAGATCCTCTCAATCAATGCAGAAAAGGCATTTGAAAAAACCAGCACCCTTTCTTGATAAAAACACTTAGAGCACTAGGAGTAGAAGGAAACTTCCTCAACCTGATAAAAGGCACATATGAAAAGCCCACAGCTAACATCATACTGTGGCAGTATGGTATTGTTTATGAATTCCAAAAATAGATATTAGATTGTGTTTGTAAACTGGTTGGTCCCTCTGGTGAGATAATCTTTTGATTATATTAGATTCAGCTGAGATGTCTCATTAAATTATGTGATGACTGGAGCTCTGATCCAACCACATCATTAGAGTGTGACTCAGTATCAAGTCCCAGCCCCCTTGGCATAAAACAGACACTCACTTGGAAGTAAACACACAGAGAAGAAGAACACATAGGAAGAGAGACAGCTCATTAGACATGGCAGAGGCCCCAAGAAGAGAGATAAGCCTGATAGTCTACAGCTGACCTTGTGAAGAGTATTGAGCAGCTGAGCTCACAAAGAAACAAGCCCCTGGGGAGAGAGATGAGCCTTATACCAGCCTACAGCTGAGATTGGAAGAAGCTAGGACCATGAATCCTCAAGAGAAAGAAGGAAGGCTAAAACCTCACAGACATTGCCTGCCATCTTGTTCCAACACATGGCCAAGGACTTTAAGTGAGAATATACCTCTTACGGTATCTTGAGTTGGGCTCTTTAGGGCTATGTGACTGTAAGCGTCTACCCCAAATAAATACCCTTTATAAAAGGGAACAGAGTTCTGGTACTTTGGCTGACTAATATAACTACTTATAGTGAAAGACTGAAAGCTTTCCCTTTAAGATCAGGAACAAGACTAGGGTGCCCACTGTGAAAAATGTTATTCAGTATTTTACAGGTAGTTCTTGCCAGAGCAATTTGGCAAGAAAAAAATGAAAGACATCATATTGGAAAGGAAGAAGCAAAATTTTCCCTATTTGCAGATGACATGATCCTATTTTCAGAAAATACATATCCTGAAAAATCCACAAAATACTCCTAGAGCTAATAAATGAATCCAGCAAAGTCAATGTCAAAACCCCCAAATCAGTAGTGTTTCCATACACACACAATGAATAATCAGAAGAATAAAAAAAAAAAATTCCATTCACAATGGTAACTAAAAGAATCAAATTTCTAGGAATAAATCTAAGCGACATTGTAAAATACTTGTACATAGAAAACAATAAAACATTGCTAAAAGAAATCAAGTAAGACCTAAATAAATGGAAGAACATTCCATATTCATGGATTAGAAGACTACGTATTGTTAATCCTACCCAAAGCAATTTCTAGATGCCAATCATCAAATTTATATGGAAGAGTAAGGGGCCCCGAATAACCAAAGGTATCTTGAAAAGGAAGAACTAAGTTATAGGACTCACATTTCTGATTTTAAAACTATTACAGAGCCACGGTAATCAAAATGGTATGGTACTATCACAAGGACAGGCATAGAGACCATGAATTGAGAGCTCAGATATCAGCCCTCACATTTATGGTCATCTGATTTTTTTTTTAAGGTACTGAGCCAGGGATTGAACCCAGACCTGGTATGTGGGAAGCTGGCTGTATTAGTCAGCCAAAGAGGTGCTGATGAAAAGTACCAGAACTCTGTTGGCTTCTATAAAGGGTATTTATTTGGGGGTAAAAACTTACAGTTACCCAGCTATAAAGAGTCCAACTCAAGGTACCCTAACAGGTACTTTCTCACCCAAAGTCTGTTGCCACATGTTGATGCAAGATGGTGGGTAATGTCTATGAGGGTTCAGCCTTCATCCTTCCTCTTGAGGCTCTGTGGACCCAGGTCCTTCCTATCTCAGCTGTAGGCTAGCTTAAGGCTCATCTCTCTCCCCTTGGGCTTGTTTCTTTCCAGACTCAGCTGCACTGGTCTCATCACAACATCAGCTGTAAACTGAATGGCTCACCTCTCCCTGGGGCTCCAGCATCACAACATCAGCTGTAAACTGAATGGCTCACCTCTCCATGGGGCTCCAGCATCAAAACCAAGTTCTGGGAAGCGGACTTGGTCCAGTGGATAGGGCGTCTGTCTACCACATGGGAGGTCTATGGTTCAAACCCCTGGACCTCCTTGACCCATGTGGAGCTAGCCCATGCGTGGTGCTGATGCACGCAAGGAGTGCCCTGCCATGCAGGGGTGTCCCTGCATAGGGGAGCCCCATGCCCAAGGAGTGCACCCCATAAGGAGAGCCACCCAGCACGAAAGAAGTTCAGCCCAGGAATGGTGCCGTGCACACGGAGAGTTGATGCAGCAAGATGATGCAATAAAAAGAAACAGATTCCCATGCTGCTGACAACAACAGAAGCAGACAAAAAGAAGAACTGGGGTGGGGCAGAAGGGGAGATAAATTCAAAAAATAAATCTTAAAAAAAAAGTTATCTCCTCTTCTCTGTCTTTTTCTGTATATCTACTTCTCTGTGTGTTCTTGATTGAGCGTCCATTTATATAGCCTACCAAGGGGAGCAGGACTCAAGCCAGCATGCCCTAATGACAGGGTCAAATCAAAACCCTAATCTTAACATAATTTAACCAAAGGCAACTGTATCTGTATCTCAAAGGGTATCAAGCCCAGAGAAACAGAGCAGTTTACAAACATAATCAATATCTCTGTTTGGAAAAAATAATATCATATTGCCACACTGGTGCTCAACCACTGAGCCACATCAGCTCCCCTGAGCAGGTTTTTTCATTTCTTTCTTGTTGTTTGTGTTTATGTTTTTAGGAGGCCCCAGGGACTGAGCCCAGGACCTCCCATGTGGGAAGTGGGTGCTCAACTTCTTGAGCCATATCTGCTCCCCTGATTTTTAATAAAGGGGCAAAAACCACTTTGTGGGGAAAAAATAGTCTCTTCAACAAATGGCGCTGGGAAAAATGGATCTCTATTTATAG